>NC_055958.1:41118964-41143964 GCF_018492685.1 Alosa sapidissima | reverse complement strand
ATCCGACGGTTTTCACGTGATTGGCCATGGTAAACAGTGAGTGTGTAGGCGGCCTAAATGTATAGCACTCGAGATAAATGTTCATTCAGGAGTCAAACATCAAACAAAATCTCTCTTCCTGCTGCAGTTTTGCTACTTCAATTTCGTTCTTGTTGTGAAGCTACACTACCCTACTCTACTCCTCATAGCCTAATTACCGTGAACTGTCTAGGTGCGTCTGTTTGGCAGACATCAGTAACATTGATGAGCTCCGCGATTTTATTCAGTTCATAACTGTAAGCAAACAGTCTGTGTAGGCGGCCTAGTGTCTAGCACTCGCGATTCATTCATGAGCGGTAGTGACAGATATAGCTGCTAATATTGCTCCGTCATTATCGTAGATGCATGTGTATATCGAAATCCTCACAAATGTAAATTAGCATCTTATGATGGTTGGAATTTCTCACTTGATGAGAGCTACAGTGTGATTGAGAGAGTGAAAACAGAGCACATCAAAATTGCATTAGACAACACTGAACTGTCTAAATAATATGTGTTGTAAACATTATCTTTGGGTTGTTGTAGGAGATGGCAACTCTAAGGTCCCGGAGGAGAGTGGTAAAACCCATCAATGAGGCGAAGTATTTCTCGTCCTTGTCGAAAGATACAAAGGTGAGTAATACAGGCTTAAGATAAGATCTCATAGGAAATTCAGCATGCACAAAGAGACATACACATGATCTACATACACACACTTGCTTATTCTGGTAAAATCTTCAGGTTGTGTGAGTTCACGGCCAGATGGGCAGATCTTTATACACATTTACTATCCAGTAGCATTGCAAGACTAAACAATAGGACCCATTGACCATGTAAATCTAGTATTAAAACAACAAGAACAATCTAATGGCCCAACTCGAGGGGCGGCAACAAGCATGCATTTAAAAACCTCACTGCACGCAATTGGATAACACTAGACCATGTTCACTCTGAATGATTTCGGGCTTCGACGCAATCGGATAACACTACGACCAATGTGTACTGTCCTCCAATGCTGCAGTGCTGTACATACACAAAATAAAAACGTGGCAATTTTCTAAGCGGATAAAAAGGATAACTATAATGTATGGCGGAATAACACTTGGGAGCACTTCGACGTCGGTGCAGTAATATCATCACTCCTGAAACATGATGGCACTATATACCTTCTGTTTGCTGCTAGGTATACGGTGCCTTCATGTTTCAGGAGTGATGACATTATTGCACTGACCTTGAAGTGCTCCCAAGCTCAATTCCGAAATACATTGTAGTTATCCTTTTTATCTGCCTAGATAATCGCCAAGTTTTATTTTGTATAACCATACTTGGGTTGTGTAACTACCCACGTAACCTTATTTAAATAGGGAAAACGTGGAAGCACTTGGTCGCTTCTAACTTCACCCCTTTTGGGATCCTAATGAAACCATAGACTGTTCTGAGCTATGCTACATGCTAGCAAAATAACGCCGCGCACCAGAGCGATTGAGTGCATGCACAAAGACGAGATAGGTATGTATCAACTGGTTTAAGATAAGGGAAGAACATATTTCAGTATGGAAAAACGGTGGTGTGTTCCTTTAACAAACTTGTTTTATTTGTAAATGACAACTTTTTTTAATCCTTGCACACAAGATTTCAACTGAAGCAGCTCCTCCAGTTCCTAATGCAGCAGGAACAGAGAGTGATGTCAACAACACTGAACAGGTAAGTTGAGACTGTATGACATTTCACAGCTGATTACATATTTAGGGAAGGTGTTGCTTAGTCAGAAACTGTTAAGACTGATTAATGGAGAAATTCTTCAGTTCAGAAAAATGTAGATACTATCTAAATAACACCTTCACCTGACTGCTACACACTGACTGCTATACTTGACTGCTTGACACTAACTGCTATACTGGACTGTTACACACACTGATGACTGTCAATATGTGTTGTACAGTATCTATACGTTGTCCACACAGCACCTACATCTTACTGTTACACACACTGTGGACTGTCAATGTGTGTTGTGAAGACAGCGTCTAGATACTTTACAACACAGTGACAGTCATCAGTGTATGAAACAGTCAGGAGTAGGTTTTGTGAGCACAGCGTCTAGATACTTTACAACACACCTTGACAGTCATCAGTGTATGTAACAGTCAGGTGTTGGTGCTACATACCTGACTGCTACATTGCTACCCGACTACTATATTATCCTCAAACACACGTATGCGTAGCTGTCGTGCCACAAACAGCGAGATATGGATGCTAGTTTAATTCGTCAAAAAGGAACACAACACTTTGCTTTACAGCTAGAGAGATTAAACTTGGCACTCTCCATGTAGGCCATGTGCAAAAGGTCTGACTTGAATTTCAGCCTCCTAGCTCGATGCTACCACCCACAACTCTACCTCTGAAGTGGGAGAGGTCAACTTTTTTGAAGTTTTTCCATTGTGTTTTTTTTTTGTGGGTGTCTCAGAGATCCCTCCTTTGGAACATTTTTCGGGGGCCTCAAGGCGGTGCCGTGCATCTTGTTCCAGTCCCTCTAGCATGCAGCATTATCGCACCAGAACGGGGAAACCCTGTACGTTTCAAACCATTTACCTCCTACTGGGAATAATCCACCGACTCCAAACTGAGTCCGGATTGTTTGTAATCTCGCGTTGTTCAACATAGTCTGATTTCATGCTGATCGGAACAACATAAGTGTGTTTTTTGGCTAAAAATTGAAAAATGGCTAAATGTTAATTTGTAGGTTTTGTGAGGACAGCGTCTAGATACTAGCCTTCCTAGCCAATTAAAATCGAGGAAGATGCAGGACATGCATTGTCAACACTGTCTGGTGAGTTGCAGGGGAAAACTTCCTTCAGCCCAGTCAAATATAAAAATAAATATAAAAAGTCCACATTAAACAAAGTGTAAACAGTAATTTCCTAGAGGGATGGACTTCACTGAAATCCCACGTGAACTCGTTTTGTCTGTCGAGGTCATTTGATCAGCTGAGTCCTGAATGATTGCTGCCTTTTCCGTTAGCTAGGTGACTAGTTAGTTCGCATTACGCAACATTCTAGAAATGACGTGCTGACAGACAGTTTTGGCAACCTAGCAACAGTAAAGACTAGAACGAAGTGCTCAGAAAATGAGTTTTTGAGCGCTCTCTGTATAAATAGCTTCTTTGGTGGACACGGACCCTAAAGTATCTACACGCTGTCTTCCTAACAACTTCATCTGACTGCTACACACTGACTGCTATACTGGACTGTTACACACACTGATGACTGTCAATATGTGTTGTACAGTATCTATACGTTGTCCACACAGCACCTACATCTTACTGTTACACACACTGTGGACTGTCAATGTGTGTTGTGAAGACGGCGTCTAGATACTTTACAACACACAGTGACAGTCATCAGTGTATATAACAGTCAGGTGTAGGTTTTGTGAGGACGGCGTCTAGATACTTTACAACACACATTGACAGTCATCAGTGTATAAAACAGTCAGGTGTAGGTTTTGTGAGGACAGCGTCTAGATACTTTACAACACACATTGACAGTCATCAGTGTATGTAACAGTCAGGTGTTGGTGCTACATACCTGACTGCTACACCTGACTGCTACACACACTGATTACTAGGGGTGGGCGATATATATCGTCTGCGATAATATCGTGATTGCTGTTTTAACAATGTGCAAATTGACATTATCGAGTATTTAAATGACTTAGGGGGAAAACAATCGAAATCACGCATTGAACCCCCATACATTCACTAAGCCAGGAGGTGTATGCGAGAGAAGCCCTTGGCTGCAGCAGAGCAAGTCACGTGATTGCTAGTGGTCCACGTTGTCATACGCAGGCCTAATGTTTATTTTGTGCTGCTACTTTGTTCAAGTGGCATTGATGAGTTAGTCACGGTATTATATGTAAACATTAGGCTAGCCTTTGAGTATTTTAATAGTCAGTTGCAAAAGATATCTTCTTATGTTACCTTTTTGTAAATGGACTAAAGTTCGCTCTAAATATCAACTTTTAGCGATTATGCTAACCGTTAGCATCTCTATGGGATTTCTCATATACATTAGCCTTAAGCTAATGCATTAGTTTCTATTCTGAAAGGTCTGCTTAGTTTTACAGTGAAACCTAAGTAAAAGTTTGAAAGGAACTTCAGCTTCAGACTTTCTCTTGGGAAACGGTCAGGCCTATCTATCCTCTGTAATGTAGCTGGCTAGACCATGTCATTGCCACACACACAAGTGGGGGCAGAATTGGAAATGTGTCATAGAGTGACAATGCATTGGTTTGGTTAGAAAAGTCACAGGTTAGGTTATTGGTTATTATTGTAATGATGCTATTCATAAATAATGAGCTGTAAAGTAACTTGGACTTTTAAAAACAGTTTTTTAAAGGATATCGACTAATTATCGTTATCGTCAAAATCACCAAAATATCGAGATATTATTTTTTGTCCATATCGCCCACCCCTACTGATTACTGTGAATGTGTTTTGTAAAGTATCTACACACAGATACATCCATAGGCGTATGTACACACTAGATCCTATCAGACTTGTAGGTTGGATGTGAACTCAACATGGGCATCATTGTCTTCTCTTCTCTTTCTTGTACTGCAGTACAGAACCCCTTTCACAAAGCTATGTTAATTCATACAGACATTATATTGTAACACACCCATCATTAAATGATTCCTCATAAAAATGCTTGCTTTATGTTTTACAGTTGACTCCAGACACTGAGCAGCAACAAACTTCTTTGGCCAATCTTGCATTAGAGGATTCAACAGAGAAGGTAAATGTCTGTAGGGTGTGTCTCTAACCTGATGTAGTTACCACTGAATTTTAATGTTAAAGGCACACGCCACCGTTTTTCCATACTGATATGTTTTTCCCTGATCTTAAACCAGTTGATCCACACCTATTTCGTCTTTGTGCATGCACTCAATCGCTCTGGTGCGCGGAGTTAGCTATGCTAGCATGCATCATGGCTCAGAACAGTCTATGGTTTCAAAAAAGGGGTGAAGTTAGAAGCGACCAAGCACTTCCACGTTTTCCTTATTTAAATACGGTTACGTGAGTAGTTACACGACCCAAGTATGGTTACACAAAATAAAAACGTGGCAATTTTCTAAGCGGATAAAAAGGATAACTATAATGTATGGCGGAATAACACTTGGGAGCACTTTGACGTCGGCGCAGTAATATCATCACTCCTGAAACATGATGGCACTATATACCTTCTGTTTGCTGCTAGGTATACGGTGCCTTCATGTTTCAGGAGTGATGACATTAATGTGCTGACCTTGAAGTGCTCCCAAGCGCAATTCCGCCATACATTATAGTTATCCTTTTTATCTGCCTAGATAATCGCCAAGTTTTATTTTGTATAACCATACTTGGGTCGTGTAACTACCCACGTAACCTTATTTAAATAGGGAAAACGTGGAAGCACTTGGTCGCTTCTAACTTTACCCCTTTTGGGATCCTAATGAAACCATAGACTGTTCTGAGCTATGCTACATGCTAGCAAAATAACGCCACGCACCAGAGCGATTGAGTGCATGCACAAAGACGAGATAGGTATGTATCAACTGGTTTAAGATAAGGGAAGAACATATTTCAGTATGGAAAAACGGTGGTGTGTTCCTTTAACAAACTTGTTTTATTTGTAAATGACAACTTTTTTTAATCCTTGCACACAAGATTTCAACTGAAGCAGCTCCTCCAGTTCCTAATGCAGCAGGAACAGAGAGTGATGTCAACAACACTGAACAGGTAAGTTGAGACTATATGACATTTCACAGCTGATTACATATTTAGGGAAGGTGTTGCTTAGTCAGAAACGGTTAAGACTGAATGATGGAGAAATTCTTCAGTTCAGAAAAATGTAGACACTATCTAAATAACACCTTCACCTGACTGCTACACACTGACTGCTATACCTGACTGCTTGACACTAACTGCTATACTGGACTGTTACACACACTGATGACTGTCAATATGTGTTGTACAGTATCTATACGTTGTCCACACAGCACCTACATCTTACTGTTACACACACTGTGGACTGTCAATGTGTGTTGTGAAGACAGCGACTAGATACTTCACAACACACAGTGACAGTCATCAGTGTATATAACAGTCAGGTGTAGGTTTTGTGAGGACGGCGTCTAGATACTTTACAACACACATTGACCGTCATCAGTGTATAAAAGTCAGGTGTAGGTTTTGTGAGGACAGCGTCTAGATACTTTACAACACACATTGACAGTCATCAGTGTATATAACAGTCAGGTGTAGGTTTTGTGAAGACGGCGTCTAGATACTTTACAACACACATTGACAGTCATCAGTGTATGTAACAGTCAGGTGTAGGTTTTGTGAGGACGGCGTCTAGATACTTTACAACACACATTGACAGTCATCAGTGTATGTAACAGTCAGGTGTTGGTGCTACATACCTGACTGCTACATTGCTAACCGACTACTATATTATCCTCAAACACACGTATGCGTAACTGTCGTGCCACAAACAGCGAGATATGGATGCTAGTTTAATTCGTCAAAAAGGAATTTTTTGCAGACACAACACTTTGCTTTACAGCTAGAGAGATTAAACTTGGCACTCTCCATGTAGGCCATGTGCAAAAGGTCTGACTTGAATTTCAGCCTCCTAGCTCGATGCTACCACCCACAACTCTACCTCTGAAGTGGGAGAGGTCAACTTTTTTGAAGTTTTTCCATTGTGTTTTTTTTTTGTGGGTGTCTCAGAGATCCCTCCTTTGGAACATTTTTCGGGGGCCTCAAGGCGGTGCCGTGCATCTTGTTCCTGTCCCTCTAGCATGCAGCATTATCGCACCAGAACGGGGAAACCCTGTACGTTTCAAACCATTTACCTCCTACTGGGAATAATCCACCGACTCCAAACTGAGTCCGGATTGTTTGTAATCTCGCGTTGTTCAACATAGTCTGATTTCATGCTGATCGGAACAACATAAGTGTGTTTTTTGGCTAAAAATTGAAAAATGGCTAAATGTTAATTTGTAGGTTTTGTGAGGACGGCGTCTAGATACTTTACAACACACATTGACAGTCATCAGTGTATGTAACAGTCAGGTGTAGGTTTTGTGAGGACGGCGTCTAGATACTTTACAACACACATTGACAGTCATCAGTGTATGTAACAGTCAGGTGTAGGTTTTGTGAGGACTGCGTCTAGATACTTTACAACACACATTGACAGTCATCAGTGTATATAAAAGTCAGGTGTAGGTTTTGTGAGGACGGCGTCTAGATACTTTACAACACACATTGACAGTCATCAGTGTATGTAACAGTCAGGTGTTGGTGCTACATACCTGACTGCTACACCTGACTGCTACACACACTGATTACTAGGGGTGGGTGATATATATCGTCTGCGATAATATCGTGATTGCTGTTTTAACAATGTGCAAATTGACATTATTGAGTATTTAAATGACTTAGGGGGAAAACAATCGAAATCACGCATTGAACCCCCATACATTCACTAAGCCAGGAGGTGTATGCGAGAGAAGCCCTTGGCTGCAGCAGAGCAAGTCACGTGATTGCTAGTGGTCCACGTTGTCATACGCAGGCCTAATGTTTATTTTGTGCTGCTACTTTGTTCAAGTGGCATTGATGAGTTAGTCACGGTATTATATGTAAACATTAGGCTAGCCTTTGAGTATTTTAATAGTCAGTTGCAAAAGATATCTTCTTATGTTACCTTTTTGTAAATGGACTAAAGTTCGCTCTAAATATCAACTTTTAGCGATTATGCTAACCGTTAGCATCTCTATGGGATTTCTCATATACATTAGCCTTAAGCTAATGCATTAGTTTCTATTCTGAAAGGTCTGCTTAGTTTTACAGTGAAACCTAAGTAAAAGTTTGAAAGGAACTTCAGCTTCAGACTTTCTCTTGGGAAACGGTCAGGTCTATCTATCCTCTGTAATGTAGCTGGCTAGACCATGTCATTGCCACACACACAAGTGGGGGCAGAATTGGAAATGTGTCATAGAGTGACAATGCATTGGTTTGGTTAGAAAAGTCACAGGTTAGGTTATTGGTTATTATTGTAATGATGCTATTCATAAATAATGAGCTGTAAAGTAACTTGGACTTTTAAAAACAGTTTTTTAAAGGATATCGACTAATTATCGTTATCGTCAAAATCACCAAAATATCGAGATATTATTTTTTGTCCATATCGCCCACCCCTACTGATTACTGTGAATGTGTTTTGTAAAGTATCTACACACAGATACATCCATAGGCGTATGTACACACTAGATCCTATCAGACTTGTAGGTTGGATGTGAACTCAACATGGGCATCATTGTCTTCTCTTCTCTTTCTTGTACTGCAGTACAGAACCCCTTTCACAAAGCTATGTTAATTCATACAGACATTATATTGTAACACACCCATCATTAAATGATTCCTCATAAAAATGCTTGCTTTATGTTTTACAGTTGACTCCAGACACTGAGCAGCAACAAACTTCTTTGGCCAATCTTGCATTAGAGGATTCAACAGAGAAGGTAAATGTCTGTAGGGTGTGTCTCTAACCTGATGTAGTTACCACTGAATTTTAATGTTAAAGGCACACGCCACCGTTTTTCCATACTGATATGTTTTTCCCTGATCTTAAACCAGTTGATCCATACCTATTTCGTCTTTGTGCATGCGCTCAATCGCTCTGGTGCGCGGAGTTAGCTATGCTAGCATGCATCATGGCTCAGAACAGTCTATGGTTTCAAAAAAGGGGTGAAGTTAGAAGCGACCAAGCACTTCCACGTTTTCCTTATTTAAATACGGTTACGTGAGTAGTTACACGACCCAAGTATGGTTACACAAAATAAAAACGTGGCAATTTTCTAAGCGGATAAAAAGGATAACTATAATGTATGGCGGAATAACACTTGGGAGCACTTTGACGTCGGCGCAGTAATATCATCACTCCTGAAACATGATGGCACTATATACCTTCTGTTTGCTGCTAGGTATACGGTGCCTTCATGTTTCAGGAGTGATGACATTATTGCGCTGACCTTGAAGTGCTCCCAAGCGCAATTCCGCCATACATTATAGTTATCCTTTTTATCTGCCTAGATAATCGCCAAGTTTTATTTTGTATAACCATACTTGGGTCGTGTAACTACCCACGTAACCTTATTTAAATAGGGAAAACGTGGAAGCACTTGGTCGCTTCTAACTTTACCCCTTTTGGGATCCTAATGAAACCATAGACTGTTCTGAGCTATGCTACATGCTAGCAAAATAACGCCGCGCACCAGAGCGATTGAGTGCATGCACAAAGACGAGATAGGTATGTATCAACTGGTTTAAGATAAGGGAAGAACATATTTCAGTATGGAAAAACGGTGGTGTGTTCCTTTAACAAACTTGTTTTATTTGTAAATGACAACTTTTTTTAATCCTTGCACACAAGATTTCAACTGAAGCAGCTCCTCCAGTTCCTAATGCAGCAGGAACAGAGAGTGATGTCAACAACACTGAACAGGTAAGTTGAGACTATATGACATTTCACAGCTGATTACATATTTAGGGAAGGTGTTGCTTAGTCAGAAACGGTTAAGACTGAATGATGGAGAAATTCTTCAGTTCAGAAAAATGTAGACACTATCTAAATAACACCTTCACCTGACTGCTACACACTGACTGCTATACCTGACTGCTTGACACTAACTGCTATACTGGACTGTTACACACACTGATGACTGTCAATATGTGTTGTACAGTATCTATACGTTGTCCACACAGCACCTACATCTTACTGTTACACACACTGTGGACTGTCAATGTGTGTTGTGAAGACAGCGACTAGATACTTCACAACACACAGTGACAGTCATCAGTGTATATAACAGTCAGGTGTAGGTTTTGTGAGGACGGCGTCTAGATACTTTACAACACACATTGACCGTCATCAGTGTATAAAAGTCAGGTGTAGGTTTTGTGAGGACAGCGTCTAGATACTTTACAACACACATTGACAGTCATCAGTGTATATAACAGTCAGGTGTAGGTTTTGTGAAGACGGCGTCTAGATACTTTACAACACACATTGACAGTCATCAGTGTATGTAACAGTCAGGTGTAGGTTTTGTGAGGACGGCGTCTAGATACTTTACAACACACATTGACAGTCATCAGTGTATGTAACAGTCAGGTGTTGGTGCTACATACCTGACTGCTACATTGCTAACCGACTACTATATTATCCTCAAACACACGTATGCGTAACTGTCGTGCCACAAACAGCGAGATATGGATGCTAGTTTAATTCGTCAAAAAGGAATTTTTTGCAGACACAACACTTTGCTTTACAGCTAGAGAGATTAAACTTGGCACTCTCCATGTAGGCCATGTGCAAAAGGTCTGACTTGAATTTCAGCCTCCTAGCTCGATGCTACCACCCACAACTCTACCTCTGAAGTGGGAGAGGTCAACTTTTTTGAAGTTTTTCCATTGTGTTTTTTTTTTGTGGGTGTCTCAGAGATCCCTCCTTTGGAACATTTTTCGGGGGCCTCAAGGCGGTGCCGTGCATCTTGTTCCTGTCCCTCTAGCATGCAGCATTATCGCACCAGAACGGGGAAACCCTGTACGTTTCAAACCATTTACCTCCTACTGGGAATAATCCACCGACTCCAAACTGAGTCCGGATTGTTTGTAATCTCGCGTTGTTCAACATAGTCTGATTTCATGCTGATCGGAACAACATAAGTGTGTTTTTTGGCTAAAAATTGAAAAATGGCTAAATGTTAATTTGTAGGTTTTGTGAGGACGGCGTCTAGATACTTTACAACACACATTGACAGTCATCAGTGTATGTAACAGTCAGGTGTAGGTTTTGTGAGGACGGCGTCTAGATACTTTACAACACACATTGACAGTCATCAGTGTATGTAACAGTCAGGTGTAGGTTTTGTGAGGACTGCGTCTAGATACTTTACAACACACATTGACAGTCATCAGTGTATATAAAAGTCAGGTGTAGGTTTTGTGAGGACGGCGTCTAGATACTTTACAACACACATTGACAGTCATCAGTGTATGTAACAGTCAGGTGTTGGTGCTACATACCTGACTGCTACACCTGACTGCTACACACACTGATTACTAGGGGTGGGCGATATATATCGTCTGCGATAATATCGTGATTGCTGTTTTAACAATGTGCAAATTGACATTATTGAGTATTTAAATGACTTAGGGGGAAAACAATCGAAATCACGCATTGAACCCCCATACATTCACTAAGCCAGGAGGTGTATGCGAGAGAAGCCCTTGGCTGCAGCAGAGCAAGTCACGTGATTGCTAGTGGTCCACGTTGTCATACGCAGGCCTAATGTTTATTTTGTGCTGCTACTTTGTTCAAGTGGCATTGATGAGTTAGTCACGGTATTATATGTAAACATTAGGCTAGCCTTTGAGTATTTTAATAGTCAGTTGCAAAAGATATCTTCTTATGTTACCTTTTTGTAAATGGACTAAAGTTCGCTCTAAATATCAACTTTTAGCGATTATGCTAACCGTTAGCATCTCTATGGGATTTCTCATATACATTAGCCTTAAGCTAATGCATTAGTTTCTATTCTGAAAGGTCTGCTTAGTTTTACAGTGAAACCTAAGTAAAAGTTTGAAAGGAACTTCAGCTTCAGACTTTCTCTTGGGAAACGGTCAGGTCTATCTATCCTCTGTAATGTAGCTGGCTAGACCATGTCATTGCCACACACACAAGTGGGGGCAGAATTGGAAATGTGTCATAGAGTGACAATGCATTGGTTTGGTTAGAAAAGTCACAGGTTAGGTTATTGGTTATTATTGTAATGATGCTATTCATAAATAATGAGCTGTAAAGTAACTTGGACTTTTAAAAACAGTTTTTTAAAGGATATCGACTAATTATCGTTATCGTCAAAATCACCAAAATATCGAGATATTATTTTTTGTCCATATCGCCCACCCCTACTGATTACTGTGAATGTGTTTTGTAAAGTATCTACACACAGATACATCCATAGGCGTATGTACACACTAGATCCTATCAGACTTGTAGGTTGGATGTGAACTCAACATGGGCATCATTGTCTTCTCTTCTCTTTCTTGTACTGCAGTACAGAACCCCTTTCACAAAGCTATGTTAATTCATACAGACATTATATTGTAACACACCCATCATTAAATGATTCCTCATAAAAATGCTTGCTTTATGTTTTACAGTTGACTCCAGACACTGAGCAGCAACAAACTTCTTTGGCCAATCTTGCATTAGAGGATTCAACAGAGAAGGTAAATGTCTGTAGGGTGTGTCTCTAACCTGATGTAGTTACCACTGAATTTTAATGTTAAAGGCACACGCCACCGTTTTTCCATACTGATATGTTTTTCCCTGATCTTAAACCAGTTGATCCATACCTATTTCGTCTTTGTGCATGCGCTCAATCGCTCTGGTGCGCGGAGTTAGCTATGCTAGCATGCATCATGGCTCAGAACAGTCTATGGTTTCAAAAAAGGGGTGAAGTTAGAAGCGACCAAGCACTTCCACGTTTTCCTTATTTAAATACGGTTACGTGAGTAGTTACACGACCCAAGTATGGTTACACAAAATAAAAACGTGGCAATTTTCTAAGCGGATAAAAAGGATAACTATAATGTATGGCGGAATAACACTTGGGAGCACTTTGACGTCGGCGCAGTAATATCATCACTCCTGAAACATGATGGCACTATATACCTTCTGTTTGCTGCTAGGTATACGGTGCCTTCATGTTTCAGGAGTGATGACATTATTGCGCTGACCTTGAAGTGCTCCCAAGCGCAATTCCGCCATACATTATAGTTATCCTTTTTATCTGCCTAGATAATCGCCAAGTTTTATTTTGTATAACCCTACTTGGGTCGTGTAACTACCCACGTAACCTTATTTAAATAGGGAAAACGTGGAAGCACTTGGTCGCTTCTAACTTTACCCCTTTTGGGATCCTAATGAAACCATAGACTGTTCTGAGCTATGCTACATGCTAGCAAAATAACGCCGCGCACCAGAGCGATTGAGTGCATGCACAAAGACGAGATAGGTATGTATCAACTGGTTTAAGATAAGGGAAGAACATATTTCAGTATGGAAAAACGGTGGTGTGTTCCTTTAACAAACTTGTTTTATTTGTAAATGACAACTTTTTTTAATCCTTGCACACAAGATTTCAACTGAAGCAGCTCCTCCAGTTCCTAATGCAGCAGGAACAGAGAGTGATGTCAACAACACTGAACAGGTAAGTTGAGACTATATGACATTTCACAGCTGATTACATATTTAGGGAAGGTGTTGCTTAGTCAGAAACGGTTAAGACTGAATGATGGAGAAATTCTTCAGTTCAGAAAAATGTAGACACTATCTAAATAACACCTTCACCTGACTGCTACACACTGACTGCTATACCTGACTGCTTGACACTAACTGCTATACTGGACTGTTACACACACTGATGACTGTCAATATGTGTTGTACAGTATCTATACGTTGTCCACACAGCACCTACATCTTACTGTTACACACACTGTGGACTGTCAATGTGTGTTGTGAAGACAGCGTCTAGATACTTTACAACACACAGTGACAGTCATCAGTGTATATAACAGTCAGGTGTAGGTTTTGTGAGGACGGCGTCTAGATACTTTACAACACACATTGACCGTCATCAGTGTATAAAAGTCAGGTGTAGGTTTTGTGAGGACAGCGTCTAGATACTTTACAACACACATTGACAGTCATCAGTGTATATAACAGTCAGGTGTAGGTTTTGTGAAGACGGCGTCTAGATACTTTACAACACACATTGACAGTCATCAGTGTATGTAACAGTCAGGTGTAGGTTTTGTGAGGACGGCGTCTAGATACTTTACAACACACATTGACAGTCATCAGTGTATGTAACAGTCAGGTGTTGGTGCTACATACCTGACTGCTACATTGCTAACCGACTACTATATTATCCTCAAACACACGTATGCGTAGCTGTCGTGCCACAAACAGCGAGATATGGATGCTAGTTTAATTCGTCAAAAAGGAATTTTTTGCAGACACAACACTTTGCTTTACAGCTAGAGAGATTAAACTTGGCACTCTCCATGTAGGCCATGTGCAAAAGGTCTGACTTGAATTTCAGCCTCCTAGCTCGATGCTACCACCCACAACTCTACCTCTGAAGTGGGAGAGGTCAACTTTTTTGAAGTTTTTCCATTGTGTTTTTTTTTTGTGGGTGTCTCAGAGATCCCTCCTTTGGAACATTTTTCGGGGGCCTCAAGGCGGTGCCGTGCATCTTGTTCCTGTCCCTCTAGCATGCAGCATTATCGCACCAGAACGGGGAAACCCTGTACGTTTCAAACCATTTACCTCCTACTGGGAATAATCCACCGACTCCAAACTGAGTCCGGATTGTTTGTAATCTCGCGTTGTTCAACATAGTCTGATTTCATGCTGATCGGAACAACATAAGTGTGTTTTTTGGCTAAAAATTGAAAAATGGCTAAATGTTAATTTGTAGGTTTTGTGAGGACGGCGTCTAGATACTTTACAACACACATTGACAGTCATCAGTGTATGTAACAGTCAGGTGTAGGTTTTGTGAGGACGGCGTCTAGATACTTTACAACACACATTGACAGTCATCAGTGTATGTAACAGTCAGGTGTAGGTTTTGTGAGGACAGCGTCTAGATACTTTACAACACACATTGACAGTCATCAGTGTATATAAAAGTCAGGTGTAGGTTTTGTGAGGACGGCGTCTAGATACTTTACAACACACATTGACAGTCATCAGTGTATGTAACAGTCAGGTGTTGGTGCTACATACCTGACTGCTACACCTGACTGCTACACACACTGATTACTAGGGGTGGGCGATATATATCGTCTGCGATAATATCGTGATTGCTGTTTTAACAATGTGCAAATTGACATTATCGAGTATTTAAATGACTTAGGGGGAAAACAATCGAAATCACGCATTGAACCCCCATACATTCACTAAGCTAGGAGGTGTATGCGAGAGAAGCCCTTGGCTGCAGCAGAGCAAGTCACGTGATTGCTAGTGGTCCACGTTGTCATACGCAGGCCTAATGTTTATTTTGTGCTGCTACTTTGTTCAAGTGGCATTGGTGAGTTAGTCACGGTATTATATGTAAACATTAGGCTAGCCTTTGAGTATTTTAATAGTCAGTTGCAAAAGATATCTTCTTATGTTACCTTTTTGTAAATGGACTAAAGTTCGCTCTAAATATCAACTTTTAGCGATTATGCTAACCGTTAGCATCTCTATGGGATTTCTCATATACATTAGCCTTAAGCTAATGCATTAGTTTCTATTCTGAAAGGTCTGCTTAGTTTTACAGTGAAACCTAAGTAAAAGTTTGAAAGGAACTTCAGCTTCAGACTTTCTCTTGGGAAACGGTCAGGCCTATCTATCCTCTGTAATGTAGCTGGCTAGACCATGTCATTGCCACACACACAAGTGGGGGCAGAATTGGAAATGTGTCATAGTGACAATGCATTGGTTTGGTTAGAAAAGTCACAGGTTAGGTTATTGGTTATTATTGTAATGATGCTATTCATAAATAATGAGCTGTAAAGTAACTTGGACTTTTAAAAACAGTTTTTTAAAGGATATCGACTAATTATCGTTATCGTCAAAATCACCAAAATATCGAGATATTATTTTTTGTCCATATCGCCCACCCCTACTGATTACTGTGAATGTGTTTTGTAAAGTATCTACACACAGATACATCCATAGGCGTATGTACACACTAGATCCTATCAGACTTGTAGGTTGGATGTGAACTCAACATGGGCATCATTGTCTTCTCTTCTCTTTCTTGTACTGCAGTACAGAACCCCTTTCACAAAGCTATGTTAATTCATACAGACATTATATTGTAACACACCCATCATTAAATGATTCCTCATAAAAATGCTTGCTTTATGTTTTACAGTTGACTCCAGACACTGAGCAGCAACAAACTTCTTTGGCCAATCTTGCATTAGAGGATTCAACAGAGAAGGTAAATGTCTGTAGGGTGTGTCTCTAACCTGATGTAGTTACCACTGAATTTTAATGTTAAAGGCACACGCCACCGTTTTTCCATACTGATATGTTTTTCCCTGATCTTAAACCAGTTGATCCATACCTATTTCGTCTTTGTGCATGCACTCAATCGCTCTGGTGCGCGGAGTTAGCTATGCTAGCATGCATCATGGCTCAGAACAGTCTATGGTTTCAAAAAAGGGGTGAAGTTAGAAGCGACCAAGCACTTCCACGTTTTCCTTATTTAAATACGGTTACGTGAGTAGTTACACGACCCAAGTATGGTTACACAAAATAAAAACGTGGCAATTTTCTAAGCGGATAAAAAGGATAACTATAATGTATGGCGGAATAACACTTGGGAGCACTTTGACGTCGGCGCAGTAATATCATCACTCCTGAAACATGATGGCACTATATACCTTCTGTTTGCTGCTAGGTATACGGTGCCTTCATGTTTCAGGAGTGATGACATTAATGTGCTGACCTTGAAGTGCTCCCAAGCGCAATTCCGCCATACATTATAGTTATCCTTTTTATCTGCCTAGATAATCGCCAAGTTTTATTTTGTATAACCATACTTGGGTCGTGTAACTACCCACGTAACCTTATTTAAATAGGGAAAACGTGGAAGCACTTGGTCGCTTCTAACTTTACCCCTTTTGGGATCCTAATGAAACCATAGACTGTTCTGAGCTATGCTACATGCTAGCAAAATAACGCCGCGCACCAGAGCGATTGAGTGCATGCACAAAGACGAGATAGGTATGTATCAACTGGTTTAAGATAAGGGAAGAACATATTTCAGTATGGAAAAACGGTGGTGTGTTCCTTTAACAAACTTGTTTTATTTGTAAATGACAACTTTTTTTAATCCTTGCACACAAGATTTCAACTGAAGCAGCTCCTCCAGTTCCTAATGCAGCAGGAACAGAGAGTGATGTCAACAACACTGAACAGGTAAGTTGAGACTATATGACATTTCACAGCTGATTACATATTTAGGGAAGGTGTTGCTTAGTCAGAAACGGTTAAGACTGAATGATGGAGAAATTCTTCAGTTCAGAAAAATGTAGACACTATCTAAATAACACCTTCACCTGACTGCTACACACTGACTGCTATACCTGACTGCTTGACACTAACTGCTATACTGGACTGTTACACACACTGATGACTGTCAATATGTGTTGTACAGTATCTATACGTTGTCCACACAGCACCTACATCTTACTGTTACACACACTGTGGACTGTCAATGTGTGTTGTGAAGACAGCGTCTAGATACTTTACAACACACAGTGACAGTCATCAGTGTATATAACAGTCAGGTGTAGGTTTTGTGAGGACGGCGTCTAGATACTTTACAACACACATTGACCGTCATCAGTGTATAAAAGTCAGGTGTAGGTTTTGTGAGGACAGCGTCTAGATACTTTACAACACACATTGACAGTCATCAGTGTATATAACAGTCAGGTGTAGGTTTTGTGAAGACGGCGTCTAGATACTTTACAACACACATTGACAGTCATCAGTGTATGTAACAGTCAGGTGTTGGTTTTGTGAGGACGGCGTCTAGATACTTTACAACACACATTGACAGTCATCAGTGTATGTAACAGTCAGGTGTAGGTTTTGTGAGGACGGCGTCTAGATACTTTACAACACACATTGACAGTCATCAGTGTATGTAACAGTCAGGTGTTGGTGCTACATACCTGACTGCTACATTGCTACCCGACTACTATATTATCCTCAAACACACGTATGCGTAGCTGTCGTGCCACAAACAGCGAGATATGGATGCTAGTTTAATTCGTCAAAAAGGAATTTTTTGCAGACACAACACTTTGCTTTACAGCTAGAGAGATTAAACTTGGCACTCTCCATGTAGGCCATGTGCAAAAGGTCTGACTTGAATTTCAGCCTCCTAGCTCGATGCTACCACCCACAACTCTACCTCTGAAGTGGGAGAGGTCAACTTTTTTGAAGTTTTTCCATTGTGTTTTTTTTTTGTGGGTGTCTCAGAGATCCCTCCTTTGGAACATTTTTTGGGGGCCTCAAGGCGGTGCCGTGCATCTTGTTCCTGTCCCTCTAGCATGCAGCATTATCGCACCAGAACGGGGAAACCCTGTACGTTTCAAACCATTTACCTCCTACTGGGAATAATCCACCGACTCCAAACTGAGCCCGGATTGTTTGTAATCTCGCGTTGTTCAACATAGTCTGATTTCATGCTGATCGGAACAACATAAGTGTGTTTTTTGGCTAAAAATTGAAAAATGGCTAAATGTTAATTTGTAGGTTTTGTGAGGACAGCGTCTAGATACTAGCCTTCCTAGCCAATTAAAATCGAGGAAGATGCAGGACATGCATTGTCAACACTGTCTGGTGAGTTGCAGGGGAAAACTTCCTTCAGCCCAGTCAAATATAAAAATAAATATAAAAAGTCCACATTAAACAAAGTGTAAACAGTAATTTCCTAGAGGGATGGACTTCACTGAAATCCCACGTGAACTCGTTTTGTCTGTCGAGGTCATTTGATCAGCTGAGTCCTGAATGATTGCTGCCTTTTCCGTTAGCTAGGTGACTAGTTAGTTCGCATTACGCAACATTCTAGAAATGACGTGCTGACAGACAGTTTTGGCAACCTAGCAACAGTAAAGACTAGAACGAAGTGCTCAGAAAATGAGTTTTTGAGCGCTCTCTGTATAAATAGCTTCTTTGGTGGACACGGACCCTAAAGTATCTACACGCTGTCTTCCTAACAACTTCATCTGACTGCTACACACTGACGACTGTCAATATGTGTTGTACAGTATCTATACGTTGTCCACACAGCACCTACATCTTACTGTTACACACACTGTGGACTGTCAATGTGTGTTGTGAAGACAGCGTCTAGATACTTTACAACACACATTGACAGTCATCAGTGTATATAACAGTCAGGTGTAGGTTTTGTGAGGACGGCGTCTAGATACTTTACAACACACATTGACAGTCATCAGTGTATATAACAGTCAGGTGTAGGTTTTGTGAGGACGGCGTCTAGATACTTTACAACACACATTGACAGTCATCAGTGTATGTAACAGTCAGGTGTTGGTTTTGTGAGGACGGCGTCTAGATACTTTACAACACACATTGACAGTCATCAGTGTATGTAACAGTCAGGTGTAGGTTTTGTGAGGACGTCGTCTAGATACTTTACAACACACATTGACAGTCATCAGTGTATGTAACAGTCAGGTGTTGGTGCTACATACCTGACTGCTACATTGCTACCCGACTACTATATTATCCTCAAACACACGTATGCGTAGCTGTCGTGCCACAAACAGCGAGATATGGATGCTAGTTTAATTCGTCAAAAAGGAATTTTTTGCAGACACAACACTTTGCTTTACAGCTAGAGAGATTAAACTTGGCACTCTCCATGTAGGCCATGTGCAAAAGGTCTGACTTGAATTTCAGCCTCCTAGCTCGATGCTACCACCCACAACTCTACCTCTGAAGTGGGAGAGGTCAACTTTTTTGAAGTTTTTCCATTGTGTTTTTTTTTTGTGGGTGTCTCAGAGATCCCTCCTTTGGAACATTTTTCGGGGGCCTCAAGGCGGTGCCGTGCATCTTGTTCCTGTCCCTCTAGCATGCAGCATTATCGCACCAGAACGGGGAAACCCTGTACGTTTCAAACCATTTACCTCCTACTGGGAATAATCCACCGACTCCAAACTGAGCCCGGATTGTTTGTAATCTCGCGTTGTTCAACATAGTCTGATTTCATGCTGATCGGAACAACATAAGTGTGTTTTTTGGCTAAAAATTGAAAAATGGCTAAATGTTAATTTGTAGGTTTTGTGAGGACAGCGTCTAGATACTAGCCTTCCTAGCCAATTAAAATCGAGGAAGATGCAGGACATGCATTGTCAACACTGTCTGGTGAGTTGCAGGGGAAAACTTCCTTCAGCCCAGTCAAATATAAAAATAAATATAAAAAGTCCACATTAAACAAAGTGTAAACAGTAATTTCCTAGAGGGATGGACTTCACTGAAATCCCACGTGAACTCGTTTTGTCTGTCGAGGTCATTTGATCAGCTGAGTCCTGAATGATTGCTGCCTTTTCCGTTAGCTAGGTGACTAGTTAGTTCGCATTACGCAACATTCTAGAAATGACGTGCTGACAGACAGTTTTGGCAACCTAGCAACAGTAAAGACTAGAACGAAGTGCTCAGAAAATGAGTTTTTGAGCGCTCTCTGTATAAATAGCTTCTTTGGTGGACACGGACCCTAAAGTATCTACACGCTGTCTTCCTAACAACTTCATCTGACTGCTACACACTGACGACTGTCAATATGTGTTGTACAGTATCTATACGTTGTCCACACAGCACCTACATCTTACTGTTACACACACTGTGGACTGTCAATGTGTGTTGTGAAGACAGCGTCTAGATACTTTACAACACACAGTGACAGTCATCAGTGTATATAACAGTCAGGTGTAGGTTTTGTGAGGACGGCGTCTAGATACTTTACAACACACATTGACAGTCATCAGTGTATCTAACAGTCAGGTGTAGGTTTTGTGAGGACGGCGTCTAGATACTTTACAACACACATTGACAGTCATCAGTGTATGTAACAGTCAGGTGTTGGTTTTTTGAGGACGGCGTCTAGATACTTTACAACACACATTGACAGTCATCAGTGTATGTAACAGTCAGGTGTAGGTTTTGTGAGGACGTCGTCTAGATACTTTACAACACACATTGACAGTCATCAGTGTATGTAACAGTCAGGTGTAGGTTTTGTGAGGACAGCGTCTAGATACTTTACAACACACATTGACAGTCATCAGTGTATATAAAAGTCAGGTGTAGGTTTTGTGTGGACGGCGTCTAGATACTTTACAACACACATTGACAGTCATCAGTGTATGTAACAGTCAGGTGTAGGTTTTGTGAGGACGTCGTCTAGATACTTTACAACACACATTGACAGTCATCAGTGTATGTAACAGTCAGGTGTAGGTTTTGTGAGGACAGCGTCTAGATACTTTACAACACACATTGACAGTCATCAGTGTATATAAAAGTCAGGTGTAGGTTTTGTGTGGACGGCGTCTAGATACTTTACAACACACATTGACAGTCATCAGTGTATGTAACAGTCAGGTGTTGGTGCTACATACCTGACTGCTACACCTGACTGCTACACACACTGATTACTAGGGGTGGGCGATATATCGTCTGCGATAATAGTTAAAACAGTGATTGCTGTTTTAACAATGTGCAAATTGACATTATCGAGTATTTAAATTACTTAGGGGGAAAACAATTGAAATCACGCATTGAACCCCCATACATTCACTAAGCCAGGAGGTGTATGCGAGAGAAGCCCTTGGCTGCAGCAGAGCAAGTCACGTGATTGCTAGTGCTCCACGTTGTCATACGCAGGCCTAATGTTTATTTTGTGCTGCTACTTTGTTCAAGTGGCATTGATGAGTTAGTCACGGTATTATATGTAAACATTAGGCTAGCCTTTGAGTATTTTAATAGTCAGTTGCAAAAGATATCTTCTTATGTTACCTTTTTGTAAATGGACTAAAGTTCGCTCTAAATATCAACTTTTAGCGATTATGCTAACGTTAGCATCTCTATGGGATTTCTCATATACATTAGCCTTAAGCTAATGCATTAGTTTCTATTCTGAAAGGTCTGCTTAGTTTTACAGTGAAACCTAAGTAAAAGTTTGAAAGGAACTTCAGCTTCAGACTTTCTCTTGGGTTGATGATGATGTCAAGTGTGTGTGGCAGCACCCTGGTGAGGAACACCAAGACAACGGTCTCTTGTCTAAAGTCAAGCATGGTGGTGGTGGCATCTAGGGCTGCATGAGTGCTGCTGGCACTGGGGAGTTGTGGTTCATAGAGGGAAACATGAGTTCCAAGCAGAGCATGACCTCCTCTCCTCGGAAACTGGGCCGCATGCATGGCATGGCAGTTTTACAGCATGATGATGACCCTAAACACACCTCCAAGATGACAACTGCCTTGTTGAGGAAGCTGAAGATAAAGGTGATGGACTGGCCTAGTACCTACACCCATTTGAGCGCCTGTGGCTCATTCTCATGCGGAAGGTGGAGGAGAGCAAGGTGTCTAACATCCACCAGCTCTGTGATGTCATCATGGAGGAGTGGGATAGGATTCCAGTAGAAACCTGTGCAGCTCTGGTGATTTCAAGCCCATAGGGGTTAAGGCAGTACATAATAATGCTGCTCACACAAAATATTGACAGTTTGGGCACAATTAGGACATGTTTACTGTGAGGTGTACTCACTTTTGTTGCCAGCTGTTTAGACATGAATGGCTATATGCAGAGTTATTTTGTGAAAGTTATTCACTTTTGTGAGATACTTTAGATGGATGGATGGATGCATAGGTGGATAGATAGATGTAAAGATAAATGGCTGTTACATGATTAGAGGATGAAGTTGAATGATTGTTGTGACAAAGGCCTAAGTTGAATTACAATGTAAAGATTTTTATTGAGCTGTCCTCTTTATTGCAGAAGAGAGCAAGGCGACCTGTTGAGACCACTCCAGGCGCCTCAGATGGTACGAATATATTCTGTCCACTAGTATATCCACTGACATTTGGTTCCTTACATATAGATGAGCTAGTGATACTGTTTGGATGAGTGATTCATTCCTAATGTTCCATTCACAGATGGTGACTCTGCCCTGGAAGGCACGTCTCAAGGTATGAAAGTCTTAAAACGTTTCTCATCTATAGTCACTGTAGTGTGCTGTGAGGCTATTGAAACAGGTCAGATGTAGTTCGATAATATCCTGTCAGTCACATAGACATTGAAAAGATGATGAACCTAACTGTTTGGATTAAGGGGGTTGTTTATTTTTTTTCAGCATTACACAAAAACACTGATGGGAAGGAGAGAGTGCACAGCAGGAGGGAAGTGCGCACACATTCAGGTAAAAGCACACACACACAGACGACTCTACTGCTGAATTATGTTTTGAGAGAAGAAACTTTTAGAGTTAGAAACTTCCTGCAGATTTAATAGGAAGTGTTAATTAAGTTTTGTTCTTCATGAGGCAGGCCACTGAAGCATTGTCATAAGTGCAGAGAATTAGGGGGAGTTATTTGACTCGATTTGGCTTAATAAAAAGACAGAGTGATGATAAACTGCCATTACAGCATTGCTAACACAACACATCTAATAGTTAGCCTGACTCCGCCTGACTACGTACTTCCGCTCAATTTCATTTCTCTTTACTACTCTGTCTGGTATAGCTTGATCCAGCTTCGTTTACTCCGGAAAGTGCATCTCCGCCCAATCAGCGAACAGAGGGCGTTCCCAAGAGCGATTACATTTAAATTCCAAGCCTATCGTTATCGTTGTGTCCCCCGTGGTTATCATACGTCATTACCAAACGTTATTGATTGAACTCCAATGAATTCAAACTTCAGACAACCATCCACAAACCAGGAAATAAACTTTGCCAATGGATCTAGGCCAGACTCTCTGCGAAGAAGAGAGTCTGGTCTCCAAGCTATCTAATAGTGGCCTCAGACATTTGAACAATCTTACATAATCATACTTTTGTGAGATACTTTAGATGGAGGGATGGATGCATAGGTGGATAGATAGATGTAAAGATAAATGGCTGTTACATGATTAGAGGATGAAGTTGAATGATTGTTGTGACAAAGGCCTAAGTTGAATTACAATGTAAAGATTTTTATTGAGCTGTCCTCTTTATTGCAGAAGAGAGCAAGGCGACCTGTTGAGACCACTCCAGGCGCCTCAGATGGTACGAATATATTCTGTCCACTAGTATATCCACTGACATTTGGTTCCTTACATATAGATGAGCTAGTGATACTGTTTGGATGAGTGATTCATTCCTAATGTTCCATTCACAGATGGTGACTCTGCCCTGGAAGGCACGTCTCAAGGTATGAAAGTCTTAAAACGTTTCTCATCTATAGTCACTGTAGTGTGCTGTGAGGCTATTGAAACAGGTCAGATGTAGTTCGATAATATCCTGTCAGTCACATAGACATTGAAAAGATGATGAACCTAACTGTTTGGATTAAGGGGGTTGTTTATTTTTTTTCAGCATTACACAAAAACACTGATGGGAAGGAGAGAGTGCACAGCAGGAGGGAAGTGCGCACACATTCAGGTAAAAGCACACACACACAGACGACTCTACTGCTGAATTATGTTTTGAGAGAAGAAACTTTTAGAGTTAGAAACTTCCTGCAGATTTAATAGGAAGTGTTAATTAAGTTTTGTTCTTCATGAGGCAGGCCACTGAAGCATTGTCATAAGTGCAGAGAATTAGGGGGAGTTATTTGACTCGATTTGGCTTAATAAAAAGACAGAGTGATGATAAACTGCCATTACAGCATTGCTAACACAACACATCTAATAGTTAGCCTGACTCCGCCTGACTACGTACTTCCGCTCAATTTCATTTCTCTTTACTACTCTGTCTGGTATAGCTTGATCCAGCTTCGTTTACTCCGGAAAGTGCATCTCCGCCCAATCAGCGAACAGAGGGCGTTCCCAAGAGCGATTACATTTAAATTCCAAGCCTATCGTTATCGTTGTGTCCCCCGTGGTTATCATACGTCATTACCAAACGTTATTGATTGAACTCCAATGAATTCAAACTTCAGACAACCATCCACAAACCAGGAAATAAACTTTGCCAATGGATCTAGGCCAGACTCTCTGCGAAGAAGAGAGTCTGGTCTCCAAGCTATCTAATAGTGGCCTCAGACATTTGAACAATCTTACATAATCATACT
>NC_055958.1:41106464-41108964 GCF_018492685.1 Alosa sapidissima | reverse complement strand
CACACACACACACACACACACACACACACACACACACAGGTTGATGAATGTCACCCAGAGTGCCCATAGGCAGTTGAAGTGGGCTCTGAGCTCTTGATTCCCTTCTGAATGGCACTCGTATGGTAATGAAGTTGAGTCTGGATGAGCGTAACGCTCTGACAATACTTCACATGACTAGAGAGGGCCACGCATTATTACACATGTGTGTGTGTGTGTGTGTCAGAGAGAGAAAGAGGTATACACTCACACACACACACACACACACACTCACGCACGCACACACAGTACATGCTCAGATAATAATACTCCACTCACATGACTAGAGATGGCCACACATTATTACACATGTGTGTGTGTGTCAGAGAGAGAAAGAGAGAGAGATAATGTGGCACATACACACACACACACACACACACACACACACACACGTGCACACACAAACACACACACACACATGCAGAAAGACAGAGACACACACAGACACACACATGCAGAAACACAGAGACACACACATGCTCTCCAGAGTTGGAATAATTGTGAGGAGAGATGGAGGGAGAGAGAGAGAGGGAGGGAGGGAGAAAGAGAGTGAGGGAGAGAGAGTGGGAGGGAGGGAGAGAGGGAGAGAGAGAGAGAGGGAAAGGAGAGAGGGAGGGGGGATAGAGAATGAGAGAGAGGGAGGGAGGGAGGGAGAGAGAGAGAGAGAGAGAGAGAGAGAGAAGAAATGCAGGAGAGTGGGAGTGTGTGATCAAACATCT
This sequence comes from Alosa sapidissima, assembly GCF_018492685.1. Taxonomy (NCBI): domain Eukaryota; kingdom Metazoa; phylum Chordata; class Actinopteri; order Clupeiformes; family Clupeidae; genus Alosa; species Alosa sapidissima. The sequence goes on along the minus strand of NC_055958.1, from coordinate 41,108,209 downwards.
ACTCCCCACAGAGTTTAGGAGTAACTTCTGAAATTCTCAACCCTCTCACCACACACACACACACACACACACACACACACACACACACACACACACATTTGCATCCTGACAGTTCTCTGTGTTGGTGAACAACAAAGTGTGAAAAATGAAAAAAAATGTCTCTCTTTCTCTCTTCTCTCTCTCTCTCTCTCTCTCTCTCCCTTTTCTCTTCTCTCTCTCTCTTCTCTCTCTCTCTCTCTCTTCTCTCTCCTCTCCCCCCTTTTCTCTTCTCTCTCTCCCCTCTCTCCCTCTTCTCTCCCCCTCTCTCCCTTTTCTCTCTCTCTCTCCCTCTCTCACCCTCTCTCCCCTCTTCTCTCTCTCTCTCTCTCTCTCTCTCTCTCTCTCTCCCTCTCTCCCTCTTCTCTCTCTCTCCCTCTCTCCCTCTTCTCTCTCTCTCTCTCTCCCTTTTCTCTTCTCTCTCTCCCTCTCTCCCTCTTCTCTCTCTCTCTCCCTTTTCTCTCTCTCTCTCTCTCTCTCTCTCTCCCTCTCTCCCTCTTCTCTCTTCTCCCCTCTCTCCCTCTTCTCTCTCTCTCTCTCTCTCTCCCTTTTCTCTTCTCTCTCTCCCTCTCTCCCTCTTCTCCTCTCTCCCTCTCTCCCTCTTCTCTCTCTCTCTCTCAAAGCATACAAATCATAAGTAAGTTAGTGAGGAAACAAAGAGCATGAAAATAAGTAAGAATAAACAAATAAATAAGTAGATAAATATAAATAAAATAATAATAAAATAAATTCATAAAATAAATTATAAGAAATGAAATAATAATAATAATAATAATATAATAATAATAATAATAATAATAAAAAGATTAGAAATGATCGTTCTAGATGAGATGGGATTGAATAGGATTTAAGGTGGTGGAGAGGTGAGAAAATCTGTTCTTGCGTATGAGCTTTCTAACCTTAATTTGTGGCACATATACACAAACTGAGCTGCTAGCTCAATTGTCTGTGTGTCTTCTCCTAAGACGATTTTCATTTTGGAACTAGCATCTAGTGACATACATTGTTTAATGTGTCTGCTAAATCTTACATAGAAGTCGTTTCTCAGTAATTGATAAATGGGACACCTATGCAGAAAATGTATTTCATCTTCAACCTCCATTGTGTCACAGTACTTGCATAGGCATTGATGTTTTTCTTGCCATGATTTTTTTATGGCGTCCTATTTCTATTTGGAGTTTATGGTCACCCAATCTGTATTTTGTAAGACACGTTTTTTGAGGTTGTTTCAGTATTACTAGATAATTTGCTAGTTTGTATTCTCTGTTTAATTGACAGTAGCTGCCCAGTTTTTTGTTAGAGTGAATTTCATTTTGCCATTGCGTAATGTAGGTTGCCTTCATGAATTTGTGGGTTTCATTCAGATTGGTTAGGTTTATATCAGCAATGTTATATTTATTTATGATTAATTGTGCAAGTTTATCATTTTGTGGGTCTGCTATGTTAGTCAGTAGTGCTTTGTGATGGTAACTAGTAGTGTTTGCATTTTTTAAGTGTATCCAATATTTCATAACTCTTTTGGTGATGGCCAGGGACAAGGGGAAGCGACCTAACTCTGCTCTGCAGGCATTATTTGATGTACTTCTATGGACATGCAGAATAGATTTACATATTTCTGTGTGGAGTTTTTCAATTTCAGTCTGGGTCCCATGTTTTTTTTTAAAAGAAGTAATGGTGGACCCCAAATTTCTGAGCCATAGAGTAGGATT
>NC_055958.1:41071464-41083964 GCF_018492685.1 Alosa sapidissima | reverse complement strand
TTGATATGGAACGGTGATTAAACTTTTTCCCCCAAATCTACTTCATAAGTGTGCCGTCATTCAGAATTAATAGCCACCCTAGAACCAGCCAATCACACACGAGTATTCTCTCTGGTTGATAAGATGGAAATACAACTCAGTACAGAGTACAACATGCGGAACAACATCTCTAGCACAGCACTGATATGACAGGGTTTCAGCAGAGTTAAGCAATAAGCCCCGAGAGGCCGTAGGTTACACTGATTTTACAACAGCTAAGGGGCGCTATGAGGCAGGATGCGCTAGCAGACCCAACTTAGCTGTCGTAAAATGGTGTAACCTACGGACTCGAGTGGCTTATTGCTTTTGTAAAACGGTTGTTACATCTAGCTGCCAAGATATCATAACCTAAAGGCATAGCAACGAAAAATGTAACCATTCTTCCACCATGAAGTCTATTTCCTCTATCAGATGGCTGCTGAGCAAAGTGGAGATGCAGCAACTAGTACTTTTGTATCCGTTTGTGGTGGCGCAGTAATATAGAGCGAAGTGCACTCAAGGTGTAGGGCTGTGCTGGATTGTACAACGGCGTTGAACGTGTAACCAACGTCAACCAATCATAATCAAGGACCGGAACTATCCATTTTAGAACGCACAACACTCATATAGAACACTCAAAGAAAAGAAAAAAACAGTCACATAGAACACTCACACAGAACACTCACAGCAAACACACTCACACAGAACAGTCACATAGAACACTCACATAGAACACACACACAGAACAGTCACATAGAACACACACACAGAACAGTCACATAGAACACACACACAGAACAGTCACATAGAACAGTCACATAGAACACGCACACAGAACAGTCACACAGACCACTCACAGCAAACACACTCACATAGAACATGCACACAAAACACTCACAGCAAAAACCCACACACAGAACACGCACACAGAACACTCACATAGAACACACACACAGAACACTCACATAGAACAGTCACAGCAAACACACACACACACAGAACACACACACAGAACACTCACATAGAACACACACACAGAACACTCACATAGAACAGTCACAGCAAACACACACACACACACACAGAACACAGTCACAGAACACTCACATAGAACACGCCAAGGCCGTAGTCATGATGTCAACATTGGGGGGGACCAAATCTGTGGTGGGGTCTGAGGAACCCCCAAACAGAATTTCAATACATTTCCTACCATGCAAAAATATGATTAAAAATCACAAACAAGTCGTTAGGTTATTCCAAACTTTTGACGGACATAGGCATGCCATGGCATGGATGGATTATGAACCCCTGGACACAGATGCCCCCCCCCCCCCCCCCGGTCAGTTTTGTGAAAAGAGAAGGGTGGAGAAGAAGCAACAGCCTTCAGCAGCCATCAACAGCCATCCCTGGACCCGTGACTCCATTTGTGTTGAAAATGTATACTTTAAAAGAAATGACAAACTGGAGTATCTTTGTTAACCTCTATATTACACAGAATGTGGTTCTTTGACTTATTATTTACACCTGAAGATTGTTTTTAAACTAAGGCTTAGACTCATAGGTTTGGAGCCTAATACGATTTTGTCTTTTAATTTAGATTTTATTATGCTGGCGGCTAATCACACAATTTTAACGTAGTTTGAAGGACAGGATTCAGGAATAGGCTACTAAGACTGGCCCCTCTTCTGTCTGACTCACCTCATGTTACCCCTGTATCATAGGTCAAATTACAGGGGATACTGGGGGGTACTATACCCCCCAATGAAGACCCAGTACCCCCCAAAGAGACAGAAATATCAGTTTTGGGGGGGGGTCAGATAATGTTTCTGATATTGTGAAAAAATATCATTACAGTTACAATACAAGTAAACTCCTGTTTCACTGTAGGAACATTTCAATGTAAAGCGATTTCACAAACCCCTATTGTGGACCGTACCATTTTTAACCACCTTGGCGCTAGAAGCAACTGAGCAAGTGTCAACATTGAATGACAAAACGCTAGGTAAATTCCTCCAGTAGGCTAAATTCGGTTTGCTGCTGACGTGCATGGGTAAATGTAAGTTGCTAACTGACGTCTAGCTTGTTGAAAATGTGTTATTTTACAATCTTCATTTATAAACGTGTTTGTTCTTTCATAGCTCATGTCACCTCTTCATACATTGAATTACTGGCTACTTACCTGCTACTTACTTACCCACTGAGGCTAGTAAAGTGGACCTTGGTTAGTTACCAAGGTTAGTTAGCAAGGTAATTCTCTATTTAAATAAACCTTTACATTGTGGTGAGGTAAAATCGATTGTCATTTCCAAGGAGATGAACTCCATAGCCTAGGTGTCATTATATCTTGAATAAATTATTGTGCCCTTTTGAAGTTTGGCACAGATCCTGTGTTTTTATATTACCGGTAGGACTATGCACAAGAGGGTCTGATGTAGCTAAGCCTACATAATATCAGTGAAACCTGTGGAAACATAAAAAGACCCAAGTAGCCTAGGCTAAATATGTGCTAGTATTTGAATTTGTTTTTCATTGGTTGGTATTGTTTTTACATTCTATTATTTCCTATTTTTAGTTTGATAAATGTAGTTTCATCTGAGAACATTAAAAGTGTAAGTGCAGTTAGGTTTTATACACTGTTCATGTGTTAAGGAAAGGGGTACCCAACAGACAGGAGAGGCACAGGATAAAAGCCGTGAGCAGGCCGCAGGGAGACGACACGATGAGGGCAGAGGGCAGAGTTGATCAAAACAGTTCTCTTTTGGATATACAGTATAAAAACGATGAGATATTCTGTAGCCTACTGATTATCAGTTTGTCGCATGTTTAGACCTTGTATGTGTGTTGCACATGTTGCACTTGGCGATCACGGTGGGGATTGATGTGGTAATGGACCATGATGGTCAGAAGAAGTGAAGAAGCAGTACCCCCCAATTATGGTGGGGTAATTCGCACTCTGCCCTGTATGCATTATAGACTGGCATCTGACAGAAATGACGTTTTGTGCCAACATGTAGAAACACTAGGCCTACTACAGCCTTTAATTGGTGAATGGAGGTGCAAATTCCTTTCTTTGGTTATTGTCCGCGATTCACATTAACACGTATTGTAAACATCGCCACATTTGATCACGTTTTGCCTGCATGGATGCGCGATTGAGTGCGCATCTATTATGCAAGATGCAACAATCATTTCTAAGAGGCCTATAAACGGTAATTTCTGGCATTACTACTAGCATATGAATGCATTATTTATGTTGAAAGACGTGAAAGAAATGACACAGGCTTGCACAAATTCATCATTTAAAATAAAACGTTTCACTTTCGCTATCATTGCGAGAATAGGCTACAATATGGAAAATGTTCCCTTTCAGTCTGATCGGCTCCAAACATGTATGGGATTTCCTTAGCCTGTGCTACACCTTTCCAAGAAGTTTTGTGAAAATTGTACCGGTAGCTTTTGCGATATTGTTGACAGCCCTATCTCACCGCAGTAGGGTGCAGTAAATGGAAGCTTTTGATAGTGCACGCCACTAACGAAAAACGGAAAATCACCAGGACAAACCACTCAGGGGTGTAGGCTACTCTGGAACCATAGGTCACTAATTTGTGCGTTATTAACGTTTGATTACATTTCTGATGTGTGTTGGTTTCCTGTAGGCCTAGTATAGCGCTTTATTCTTTCTTTCTTTCTTTTTCTATGTCCGAATATTGGGGGGGGACATTTTGGTCATATTTGAATATTAGGGGGGACACGTCCCCCTCAATGTCTATGGTGACTATGGCCCTGGAACACGCACACAGAACAGTCACATAGAACAGTCACAGCAAACACACACACACACACACAGAACACAGTCACAGAACACTCACATAGAACACGCACACAGAACAGTCACATAGAACACGCACACAGAACAGTCACATAGAACAGTCACAGCAAACACACACACACACACAGAACACAGTCACAGAACACTCACATAGAACACGCACACAGAACAGTCACATAGAACACGCACACAGAACAGTCACATAGAACACGCACACAGAACAGTCACATAGAACACTCGCAGCACACAGAACACACAGTCACAGAGTGCTGGTGCAACATGAGGGTGCAAACGGACCCATGTCAAAGGCAGGACACATCAACATACACGACAGCTCAGGAAATGGTCTTAGTCATAACCCCCAACACACACACCCACACACACACACACACACACACATACACACACAAGCTCTGCTGAATGGAAGACAAAGAACCCTTTATACTTGGCAAAAGCCTGGAGAAAAAACATGACATATTGCCTGACTGAAATATCTGCAGCATCTCTTTATACAATTTACTGATTTACAGTCAGCTTCCCCACCCCACCCTCCTACACTCCCCCACCACACACACACACTCCCTCTCTCTGCCCCTCTCTCTCACACACACTCCCTCTCTCTCTCTCACACACACACACACACGTCCTCTCTCTGCCCCTCTCTCTCTCTCTCACACACACACACGTCCTCTCTCTCTCACACACACACACACACACACACACACATACTCCCTCTCTCATACACACACACACACACGTCCTCTCAGGTCCACCCACGCACACAGGCAGCGCAGCGGTGGAGAGTGCGGAGGATCTGATTTGTGTGAGGGATTAGGCCGTGTAATGCAGAGTTCCTGGAGCTCGTCCACGCTCTGATGGGGAACAGAATGGCCTGAGTGATGACAGACGGCTGGACAGTGTGTGTGTGTTTCAGGTCTGTGTGTACGTGTGTGTGTTTGCATGTGTGTACGTGTGTGTGTTTGCATGTTTGTACGTGTGTGAGTTTGCATGTGTGTATGTGTGTGTGTGTGTTTCAGGTCTGTGTGTACGTGTGTGTGTTTGCATGTGTGTACGTGTGTGTGTGTGTTTCAGGTCTGTGTGTACATGTGTGTGTTTGCATGTGTGTATGTGTGTGTGTGTGTTTCAGGTCTGTGTGTACATGTGTGTGTTTGCATGTGTGTATGTGTGTGTGTGTGAAGCAAATACCTGTGCCTGCAGAAGCAAATACCCACAGTTCTTTTTTTATCCCAAAGGATCTAGACCTCAAGGGTTAAGCCAACCTATGTAATGGCAAAAACTCTCTCTCACACACACACACACACACCCACACATACATACATGCATGCATACATACATATATACATGCATACATACTCTCTCTCTCACACACAGACACACACAGCCTATACAGAGGAAAGGTATGCTGTGGCCGCTGACTGAATGATGAATTCTCTTATAGTGATGTGATGTTAGCACGTTACACTCTTATAGTGATGTGGTGTTAGCACGTTACACTCTAATAGTGATGTGGTGTTAGCACGTTACACTCTTATAGTGATGTGGTGTTAGCACGTTAGCATGCAGCTCCAAATGAGTCTCAGATCCCAACACTCTTATAGTGATGTGGTGTTAGCACGTTTGTGTTGTGACACTCATACACACACACACACAGGTCTGTGGCATCTTAACACAGTGGGAAACACACACACACACACACACACAAGTCTGTGGCATCTTAGCACAGTGGGAAACACACACACACACACACACACACACACACATACAGGTCTGTGGTATTTTTCCAAGTTATACCCCCACCTTGGCGCCTTTTCCCTCTAGTTCTGTTAAGAGTCTGGAGATGGTGGTGGTGTGTGTGTGTGTGTGTGTGGTCCAGGGGATTTGTTTCACCTCCACAGGCTTAGTGTGTGAGAGGGGTGATGCCATGTCGCCAACTGTGTAGACCACACACACACACACACACACACACACACACACACACACACACATACACACACACACACCTCTAAATGAGTACAGTAAAGTAGTCCAATCCTCCAAGGTGTTTCCTGCACATTCTGTCTTCACTACATGGCAGTGTGTCTTCGGTTTAGAATGTGTGCGTGTATAAGTTAAAGTGTGTGTGTGTGTGTATCAGTTAGTGTGTGTGTATAAGTTAAAGTGTGTGTGTGTGTGTATCAGTTAAAGTGTGTGTGTGTGTATAAGTTAGTGTGTGTGTGTGTGTGTGTATAAGTTAAAGTGTGTGTGTATAAGTTAATGTGTGTGTGTGTGTGTGTATCAGTTAAAGTGTGTGTGTGTGTGTGTGTGTGTGCGTATCAGTTAAAGTGTGTGTGTGTGTATTAGTTAAAGTGTGTGTGTATGTATCAGTTAAAGTGTGTGTGTGTGTGTGTGTATCAGCTTTTAGTGTGTGTGTATGTATCAGTTAAAGTGTGTGTGTGTGTGTATCAGTTAAAGTGTGTGTGTGTGTGTATAAGTTAATGTGTGTGTGTGTGTGTGTATCAGTTAAAGTGTGTGTGTGTGTATGTGCACGTTTTTGCATGTGTGTGTAGCTCTGATGGTGTGTGTGTGTGTGTAGCTCCGATGATATGTGTCTGTGTGTGTCTGTAGCTTTGATGGTGAGTGTGTGTGTGTGTGTGTGTGTGTGTGTCTATAGCTCCGATGGTGTGTGTGTGTGGCTCTGATAGTGTGTGTGTCTGTGTAGCTCCGATGGTGTGTGTGTGTAGCTTCGATGGTGTGTGTGTGTAGCTCCAATGGTGTGTGTGTATGTGTATGGCACGCATGTATGGGAGAAAGAGAAAACTGGCATTGAAGGACATCAAGGATGTTAAGGAAAATATCACGTTTCCTGCATCTGTCATTTGTGAGAGTGTGTGTGTGAATGTGTGTGAGTGAGTGAGTGAGTGTGTGTGTGTGGGTGTGTGTGTGTGTCTGTGTGTGTGTGTGTGTGTGTGTGTGAATGTGCCTGTGTATGTGTGTGTGTGTGTGTGTGTGTGTGTGAATGTGCCTGTGTATGTGTGTGTGTGTGTGTGTGTGTGTGTGTGTGTGTGTGTTATTCAGGATGTAACAGCATGGGGTGCTGACACTGTTTTTTTCAGGATGACACATTTCACATTCCAAAACCCAGACCATTAAACTTTGAGTGTGTGTGTGTGTGTGTTAATGTGATTGTGTGTGTGTGTGTGTGTGTGTGTGTGTGTGTGTGTGTGTGTGTGTGAGAGTGTGATTGTGTGTGTGAGAGAGTCTGTATGTGTGAGTGATGGTGTGTGTGACTGATTGTGTGTGAGTGTGATTGGGTGTGTGTGTGTGTCATCTTCTATGTAGAAATCCCTGTTTCCTCGTTTCTGCTCACGGCTAAAGGACAAACTGTTAAATATTCATCAGGAGACTACAGCAATGTGATACGCTCACTTAGGGGGGCCTACGTAATGAAGTGGCTCTGTGTGTGTGTGGGTGAGTGTGTGTGTGTGTGAGAGTGTGTGTGTGTGTGTGTGTGTGTGAGAGAGACATAAAGTAGTTATCCGGAGTGATTTCTCTTAAGTGTGTCTAACTGCTCTTCATTTAAAACCTGCATGCCAGCTGGATACGCCTCTGTGTGTGTGTGTGTGTGTGTGTGTGTGTGTGTGTGTGTGTGTGTGTGTGACATTCCTTTTCCTCAATCTCTGTCTGCCCTCTATTCTCTTGTGTGTGTTCATCATGTTCTCTCTCTGTCTCTCAATGTGTGTGTGTGTGTGTGTGTGTGTGTGTGCCTAAGAGTGATGGGTGTCTAAGGAAAGAGAGGGAAGGAGAAAAAGGTGATTAGCTTTCTCCTCGGGTACACACACTTCAAACTTCACACCTGGGGACATTCCCGCATGGTTCTGTGTGTGTGTCTCTGTGTGTGTGTCTCTGTGTGTGTCTACTTTAAGAGAAATGAAGTGTTTGTGGGGAGTCATATTAGTCTAGTTGTGGCAAAGGAGCCTTTTCAGGGACAGAGGTAAAAAGCGAAGGACTGACTAAAAAAATCTGAACTCCAAGTGCCCGTGTGTGTGCATGCGTGTGTGTTGTGCGTGTGTGTGTGCGTGCGTGTGTCTGTGTGTGCGTGTGCGCACGTGTGTAGTAATTATCATAACCCCAGACATCTGTCCTCTTTTCATCTCAGACTTCTTGTCACTGACCTTCCTCCCTCTCTCTCTCCATCTCTCTCTGTTGGCCTTTTACATCTCTATCCTCCATATCTCCCTCTCTCTCTTTCTCTATCTCTCCCTCCCTCCATCCCTCTCTCTCTCCATCTCTCCCTGTTGGCCTTTTACATCTCTATCCTCCATATCTCCCTCTCTCTCTCTTCCTCTCTCTCTTTCTCTCTCTCCCTCCCTCTCTCTCCCTCTCTCTCTCTCTCACTCCTTCTCTTCTGTAGATTGATGGAGGTGTGTGAGTGATTGATGGTCTGAGGCAATAGATGAATAGTCACTTTAAACTCCACAGTAAATCTGCAGCAGCTGTCATTAGCAACACACACTTGTGCGTGTGCGTGCATGTGTGTGTGTGTCTGCGTGTCTGTGTGTGTGTGCATGCGTGCACACATCTGTTTTGTACGTATGGGAACATTTATGTACCTTACAAGCTTGTGTGTGTGTGTGTGTGTGTGTGTGTGTGTGTGTGTGTGTGTGTGTATGTATGTCTGTGTGTGTGTGTGTGTGTGTGGCTTGGTATAATCATTGGAATGTCTAAGGGCTCAGTCATTTCTCCCCCATTGTGAAAACCACTAACTGTAGAAAGCTGTGACTATAAGAGCAGCAGCACAGCACTGACAACAGACAGGAAGTGTGTGTGTGTTTGTGTGTGTGTATGTATGTCTGTGTGTGTGTATGTGTGTGTGGTGTGAGTGTGTGTGTGTGTATCTGTGTGTGTGTGCGTGTGTGTATGTGCGTGTTTGCATGCATGAGTGTGTGTGCGTGTGTATGTATGTATGTATGTGTATGTGTATGCATGCTTGAGTGTGTGTATGTATTTGTGTGTATGTATGTGTATGTGTGTGCGTGTATGCATGCGTGAGTGTGTGTATGTGTGTGTATGTATTTGTGTGTATGTATGTGTGTGTGTGTATGCATGCGTGAGTGTGTGTGTGTGTGTATGCATGTGTGAGTGTGTGTGTATGTATTTGTGTGTTTGTATGTGTGTGTGTGCGTGTATTTATGCGTAAGTGTGTGTATGTGTTTGTATGTATGTGTGTGTGTGCGTGTATGCATGTAGGTGTATTTGTGGTTGTATTTGTGCAGTATATGTAGGTGTGTTTGTGCAGTATATGTAGGTGTATTTGTGGTTGTATTTGTGCAGTATATGTAGGTGTGTTTGTGGTTGTATTTGTGCAGTATATGTAGGTGTGTTTGTGCAGTATATGTAGGTGTATTTGTGGTTGTATTTGTGCAGTATATGTAGGTGTGTTTGTGGTTGTGTTTGTGCAGTATATGTAGGTGTGTTTGTGCAGTATATGTAGGTGTATTTGTGGTTGTATTTGTGCAGTATATGTAGGTGTATTTGTGGTTGTATTTGTGCAGTATATGTAGGTGTGTTTGTAGTTGTATTTGTGCAGTATATATATGTAGATGCAAGTAATAGCCTGCATGTGTATGAAACTAAGTTGTTCTGAGAATGTGTAGGTGTGTGTGTCTGTGCATGTGTGTGTGCATGCCTTTGTGTGTGTGTTTCTGCACATGATTCCATGTGTGTGTGTGTGTGTGTGTGTACAGGCTGGTAGTGTGATATATAGTGTTGTCTCACAGTCACCTTGAGTCTAATTAAACATAAGTGCTTACAAATACAACTTATTTTATGGCTTCCTCCCCGCTTTACTGCTGTGTGTGTGTGTGTGTGTGTGTGTGTGTGTGAGAGTGTGTGTGTGTGAGAGATTGTGTGTGTGTGTGTGTGTGTGTGTGTGTGTGTGCACAGGCTCATATATCTGGCTGTAACTCCAAACCCCTGTGATTCAGCGAGGTGTGGTCGTGAACCTTCTTTGCGATATGACTATTCTATCTGTTCATCTCTCCCTCTACTCTCTCTCTCTCCCCTCTCTCTCTCTCTCCCCTCTCTCTCTCTCTCCACTCTCCCTCCCTCTCTCTTTCTCTCTCACCGTCTCACAAGATGTCTATCTGTCCATCCCTCTCTTTTCTCCTCCCTCTCTCTCTCTCTCTCTATTTTCCTCCTCACTACCTCACTTTCTTTTCTCAGTTTCTTTCTCTCCCTCATCATCTCTCTGACCCTGGCCCCCACGTCTTCTCTTTCTCTCTCTCTCTCTCTCTCTCTCTCTCTCTCTCTCTCTCTCTCTCTCTCTCTCTCTCTCTCTCATGTCCCTGTTCTCTTGGTCTGTGCTGGGTCAATCCCCCATATTTCCATTACCACAGGACAAGACACCAGTGTGTGTGTGTGTCTGCTTATTTCCTCAAGATGCACTGACTATATGAACACACACACACACACACGCGCGTTCCCCTTGGAGTTATACGAGATGCAATGGACCTTAATTTCCTCTCTGAAAAGCAGGCCAATGCCCAAAATCAGACTGTGTGTGTGTGTGCAGGGTTGGGTCAGATTACTTTGAAATGTAATCCATTACTGACTACAAATTACATGGCATTTTTTGTAATCAGAAACGTAATCAGTTGGATTACCAAAAACATGTAACATAATCTGATTACTTTAGGATTACTTTTAGATTACTTCAATAAATATGCCCATTAAGTAAAAGACACCACCACAGAATTGATGAAAGAATTCTTATTCTATTTTTCTCTGCTCTTCTCCAAACATGCACAACTCTGCTTAACCTTTATAAGGGCACACCTGGACAAAGAATTCAGTTTTCGCTGGATTTTTTTTTGACCCAGGGACATGGCCTGAGATTGGCATAAAAAAGGGAAGCATTAAACCCAAATGACACCATGTCCATTTCAAGTGTGGGGGTGAGAAATGTATTATTTTGGGATTTTGTATTATTTTTGTTTTTCAACCAGGGGGACCTGGTGACTTTCTCAAAGTAAACGGTAACACAAAAACAAGAGGCTACATTAAGATTAGGAGGAAAAGATCAGGCAGTGTGCCGAGAGACCTGCCCCAATAGTATGTAAATTAGTAAGTATATCTTTTGATCCCGTGAGGGACATTTGGTCTCTGCATTTATCCCAATCCGTGAATTAGTGAAGTCGAACCGGCAAGCCCAAAGGCCGAAGCCCTAACCAATAGGCCATAGCTGCCCCAAAAGGTAGCATTTGAACATTAAATCACACAATGATCCAAAACATACAGCCAAACAAGGCAAGAAATGGTTAACAGAGAACAATATCAACATTTTAGAGCGGACCTCAATCCGAGTAATAATCGTTCCTGCCTCAAAACCCAGATTGCTGCTAAAAAGGTGCAGTCTACAATCATTGTGGAGACATGAAGAGGCTTAGTGGGTATTATATGAACCATTTTGAGAGCTGTGGTGGTAAATGAAGATGTTTCCAGTGATTGTTTAAAAAGGGTATGAATAATTTTGAACACGCAATTTTTAATAAAAATGTTAAAAAAGATAAAAACACTTTTTTTTATTCCATGTTTGTACCACATTGTCTTGCAACCTTTTGGCATGTGCAAGTGTCATTTTAATTACCAAACATATTGGTCAAGAGAAAATCAATATTTGCCAGGGGCATGAATAATTTTGTTCTTAACTATATTTTAAAAAAGTCTAAAAAGTGAACATCCGAATGAACTGCTTGTCAAATTAATAGGCTATCCTAAAAAAGTTGCATTATTTGCATGATAAAATGTAATCAGGTAATCCCCAACAATGTAACTGTAATTTGATTACACATTTTTTTTTTATTGTAATCTGGGGTGATTATAGTTACTTGGTTTTTGTAATCTCATTATGTAATCCAGATTACATGTAATCCGTTACTACCCAACCCTGTGTGTGTGTGTGTGTGTCATTGACAGCACAAAGTGAAATATTTGAAGTATTAGTAATTGTGCCATGTTGTGTCAAATCAGAACAGAATCCAGGATGGATACGCTCTCAAAAATGCTTTTATCTTAGAGGCCATGTTTGGTCATTAATATCCTACAAAAATGCTTTAATCTTAGAGGCCATGTTTGGTCATTAATATCCTACAAAAATGCTTTTATCTTAGAGGCCATGTTTGGACATTAATATCCTACAAAAATGCTGTTATCTTAGAGGCCATGTTTGGTCATTAATATCCTACAAAAATGCTTTTATCTTAGAGGCCATGTTTGGTCATTAATATCCTACAAAAATGCTTTAATCTTAGAGGCCATGTTTGGTCATTAATATCCTACAAAAATGCTTTTATCTTAGAGGCCATGTTTGGTCATTAATATCCTACAAATCTTAGAGGCCATGTTTGGTCACTGATATCCTACAAAAGTGCTTTTATCTTAGAGGCCATGTTTGGTCACTAATATCCTACAAAAGTGCTTTTATCTTAGAGGCCATGTTTGGTCATTAATATCCTACAAATCTTAGAGGCCATGTTTGGTCACTGATATCCTACAAAAGTGCTTTTATCTTAGAGGCCATGTTTGGTCATTAATATCCTACAGAGTATTATTCCTAACCTGCCCAAAAATGGAAAACACACATTTTCAGTATAAC
>NC_055958.1:41053964-41056464 GCF_018492685.1 Alosa sapidissima | reverse complement strand
AAAGCAACGGACAGACAACGAGTGAAGCTGAGGTAGCCTGCTCAACCAGCTATACCAAAGGCTTGCTGGGACTTCGTTCTACTGGCCAGCGTGTGAGGTCACGCCATTTTGCAGCAGTTCGAGGTTGCGTGAGTACCAAAGTGAAGCCAAGGAAAGATAGCGACATGGGACTGTGTAAAAGCAGCCTGCGTTAATCGTTTCTTTACTAACATGGATTACTGACATTCCTTGGATTATACATTATGTGCACCAACGTGACGACTGGGCCCCAACGTTAGTTTCAAATCCAAGCGCTTGGTTTAGTGTCATATGGTACTATTTTAACTAATAGGCCTATTTGAACTTTCACTTGTTGTGCAACAAAGACACATATTGAGTAACACGAATTGTCATTGACAGTATTATGGTGTATTTCATGTAGCATTGTTCAGGGTAAAAGTTTAATTAATGTAAACTAACTGGTATTGCATAGATTTCGAATTATTATTGAATTGAATTACCATACATTACTATTTAGAAGTATGCTGTAGGAAAGGCTACAATATAATTCATTAAAACTTAATTGAAAGATAGTGATTGAACTTTTAAAAAGGGTTTAAACTTTTTGCCATATTATTTTCTTATGTCATATTAAACTGAATTCTAAAAGTTAAAAGATAAAGGGTACAATAAATGTTTTATGTTTCAAGTCCCCTTACATGGTTGCATAGTATTTCATTTAGGATAAGCCATACAGGTAGAAGTAACTTTAATCACTTTACATTTCTGAGGATTTACACATTTATATCAGGGCACTGGTATAGTAATTCTTCAGTGGAGGCACCGCAACAGTTAATTATTCTATTGACATGTTTTTTTCCCTTCTACCTTTTTCTACTAGTGTTACTATTCCCTAACTTAAATGGTAGACGGTAAGTCCAGCAAATTGAGAACCTAGGATCCTGTTTATGTTTAGTCTGTTTATGAATGTGACTCCAGTATATGTTGAGACATAGGGGAGAAAAAAAAGGGTTACATGTATATCTGTGTGTGTGTGTGTGAGAGAGAGAGAGAGAGAGAGAGAGAGAGAGAGAGAGAGAGAGTGAGTGATATGATGTGTGTGTGTATGTGTGTGTGAGTGATATGGGGGGTGTGTGTGTGTGTGTGTGTATGCCGTGTGTGAGTGATATGGTGTGTGTGTGTGCAACCCATTCTCACGTCTGATCGTGTCACTGTCACGTTAATTAATCTATTGGCATGTGTTGTGTAAAAACAGCATGTTGAGCCGGACGTACATGTAAATGTCGTGTCACTGTCACGTTATGTTTCGCTTTCAACGGGCCAACAGAACCACCTCACTCGTCATCTGCAGGGACAGACAAAAACGAAGAATCCAAATCGGGAAAAGATGTGAGATGTGTCCCCTTGCCCATGTGAATCTCGTGTTATGATGTGTGCATTTGAAAAGATGTGAGATGTGTCCCCTTGCCCATGTGAATCTCGTGTTATGATGTGTGCGTTTGTAAAACTGATTTGACTAGAAAAAAAAGGTACACCATATATTACTCTTGTCTTGTTTATTCAGGCTTTTCTGTCTCACTATTCTCTAAACAGAGCTATACTGCTGGTTTATTCGTACTATTCTCTAAACAGAGCTATACTGCTGGTTTATTCATACTATTCTCTAAACAGAGCTATACTGCTGGTTTATTCGTACTATTCTCTAAACAGAGCTATACTGCTGGTTTATTCGTACTATTCTTAACAGGGCTATCTTGACTACCACTAGCATGATCAGTTTGCTAGCAATTGAGCAAAGCATGCTAAGTTGACTTAACATTAAATAGTAGCCTACTGTAGGCCTATGCCAATGGTCAATACTGTGAATATGATATGGCGTGTGTGTGTGTGTGTGTGTCCGTGTGTGATATGGGGTGAGTGTGTGTGTGTGAGAGAGAGGGAGATGGAGAGAGTGAATATGCTGTGTGTGTGTGTGTGTGTGAGAGAGAGGGAGATGGAGAGAGTGAATATGCTGTGTGTGTGTGTGTGTGTGTGTGTGTGTGTGAGAGAGAGGGAGATGGAGAGAGTGAATATGCTGTGTGTGTGTGTGTGTGTGTGTGTGTGTGAGAGAGAGGGAGATGGAGAGAGTGAATATGCTGTGTGTGTGTGTGTGTGTGTGTGTGTGTGTGGAAATGCATGAGAGGAGGAGAGGAAAAAAGAGTGAGAGATGAGGGTGGGAGTCAGAAAGGCTCCAACATCCACCATGCCAAAGACCATGTGTGTGTGTGTGTGTGTGTGTGTGTGTGGGGGGGGGGGGGGGGGGCGTTTGGCTTGGTTGTGAGTGAATGTGTTTCTTTTACACAAGTGTCTGAATAGTTGCGTGTTTATGCGTTTTTCAGTGTGTGTGTGTGTGTGTGTGTGTGTGTGTGTCTGACAGCTGTAATAATAAGACAAGGGCAGTCTCTTCCTTTTGGAGCAGCAATGTGCCCGTGCCAGGAGAGGATCTGCGTCATGACCATCT
>NC_055958.1:41006464-41048964 GCF_018492685.1 Alosa sapidissima | reverse complement strand
GTGACTTTCAAGTAAGTAAACTATAACTATTAAGTAAACTATTAAAAGTTTGTACAAGCAGAGTATTTTAAAAATCAACCAGTAGATTTTTTGTGATTTTTGTGTAACTTGAACTAAACAGTTGTGTCAAAATAACCCAAAACATTGGTTAAATTTCAACCCATTTGTTGGGTTAAATTTAGTAACCCAATTTGCTGTGTTAAGATAACCCAATGCTGTGTTGGACCCCATTTTACTCAGCTGCTGCATTTTTTAGAGTGTGTATACAGTATGCATGTATATGGATTTATTTGTCAGACCTCTTAGAGTTTCATTTGGACAGTACACACACACACTTTCTGGTGCCAGTTCAAGTTAGAAAGCTGGACTTTTGAGGTCATCTCTTTATGGCATGGAATCAGAAACCAGGTGAGTGTGTGTGTGTGTGTGTGTGTGTGTTGGTGTATGTTTGAAGTTTCACACTGCAGATGTTGGCTATAAATATTCATAGATATTGGTAATGATGATCATCACTCTCCCACCTCTGGGCTGGCAGACCTGCAGGGTCCAGCAGGCCAAAGCAAATTCACACACACACACACACTCACACTGACTGACACATACAAACATAAGCACAAGCAAACACACACTTGCATGCACTCACACACACACACACACAAAAGACACACATAGCTAGACAAACACTTGTGCGCACACACATACACACACACACTGACTGACACATACAAACATAAGCACATGCAAACACACACTTGCATGCACACACACACACACACACAGCTAGACAAACTAGAGAATAATTTCCCCTTGGGGATCAATAAAGTATCTATCTATGCACGCACACACACACACACAAGACACACACAGAGACAAACACACACACACACGACACACAGAGAAAAACTCTTGCGTGCGCGCACACACACACTTGCACACTTCTTTTGTTGCTGTTCTTTTTGTTCTCCATTCTCTCTGTCTGTTGTCATTCTTTCAGTTCTCTCTGTTCTGTCGTTCATGGCTGTTGTCATTCTTTGAGTTCTCTCTGTTCTGTCGTTCATGGCTGTCATCTTCAGAGCTTCTCTTGTCTGTATCTCCCTCAGGTCTGTACTGCAGGGTAATGAGCCTCTGGAGTGTGTGTGTGTGTGTGTGTGTGTGTGTGTGTGTGTGTGTGTGTAGTGTAGGCCTAATGAAGCAGAGCCTCTTAGAGGATTTTGACTGAATGACACTTTGCTCTCATGAGGCATACTCCATTAGACAGGGCATCTACACACACACACACACCTCACACACACACCTCACACACACAGGGCATCTACACACACACACCTCACACACACACAGGGCATCTACACACACACCTCACACACACACAGGGCATCTAGACACACACACCTCACACACACACAGGGCATCTAGACACACACACACCTCACACACAGGGCATCTACACACACACACCTCACACACACACAGGGCATCTACACACACACACCTCACACATCTACACACACACACCTCACACACACAGGGCATCTACACACACACCTCACACACACACAGGGCATCTACACACACACACCTCACACACACAGGGCATCTAGACACACACACACCTCACACACAGGGCATCTACACATACACACCTCACACACAGGGCATCTACACACACACACCTCACACACACAGGGCATCTACACACACACACCTCACACACAGGGCATCTAGACACACACACACCTCACACACAGGGCATCTACACACACACACCTCACACACACACACACACCTCACACACAGGGCATCTAGACACACACACACATACAGGGCATCTACACACACACACACCTCACACACAGGGCATCTAGACACACACACCTCACACACACACACACAGGGCATCTACACACACACACCTCACACACAGGGCATCTAGACACACACACACCTCACACACAGGGCATCTACACACACACACCTCACACACACACACCTCACACACAGGGCATCTAGACACACACACACCTCACACACAGGGCATCTACACACACACACCTCACACACACACACAGGGCATCTAGACACACACACACCTCACACACACACACCTCACACACAGGGCATCTAGACACACACACACCTCACACACACACACCTCACACACAGGGCATCTAGACACACACACACCTCACACACAGGGCATCTACACACACACACCTCACACACACACACAGGGCATCTACACACACACACACCTCACACACACACCTCACACACAGGGCATCTAGACACACACACCTCACACACAGGGCATCTAAACACACACACACCTCACACACACACACCTCACACACAGGGCATCTAGACACACACACACCTCACACACCGGGCATCTAAACACACGCACACCTCACACACAGGGCATCTAAACACACACACACCTCACACACAGGGCATCTACACACACACACCTCACACACACACACCTCACACACAGGGCATCTAGACACACACACACCTCACACACAGGGCATCTACACACACACACCTCACACACACACACAGGGCATCTAGACACACACACACCTCACACACCGGGCATCTAAACACACGCACACCTCACACACACACACACAGGGCATCTACACACACGCACACCTCACACACAGGGCATCTAAACACACACACACACACCTCACAGACACCTCACACACACACCTCACACACAGGGTATCTAAACACACACACACCTCACACATAGGGCATCTAGACACACACACACCTCACACACAGGGCATCTAAACACATGCACACCTCACACACACACCTCACACACAGGGCATCTAAACACACACACACCTCACACACACACACACCTCACAGACACACCTCACACACACACACACCTCACAGACACACACACCTCACAGACACACACACATGAACACACACCATGCACAAATTCACGCAAACACATACATGCACGAAAGCAGACACACACATATACACACAGCAAGAATCATACACAGCCACACACTACTCTACTAAACAGAGAATACACGCCTCACACACATAGACACACACATTCTCTCTCTCCCACACACACATGTACATTACGAAAAAGTAATAAACATATAACAAAAACTCCACTGTACAAAAGAGACAGAAGAAGATAAACATGATACTAAAATACTAAATATACTATATAAACTAAATCAAATATCAACATAGTGTGCTTAAGGATGATCAAGCATGACAGGGCAGGGACTGAGCCTGTAATTCAGAGTGCAGCTGAGGATGATTGCTTCCTTGTTGTCCCTGTCAAGGGTGCCATGGTCGTGGACCCCTCAACAGACATAAGCAAGATGCAATATACAGTTGAAAGGGTGGGGATAGTGCAATATCAGTAGACTGAGGGTCAAGATTAAAAATAAATATAGTGCAAGGAATTTCAGTGCTATGATCATGTATTAATAATACTATTGTAACTGTAAGGTTGAAGTACACATGAGGTTGATGAGCAGAACAGTGTTGATTGACTTGTTCAGTGTGAGGGCGACTAATGGACAGTAGGTGCACAAACATGGAGAAGGTGAAGAGGCAGACAGACTATTCAGAGAAGTCAATCTCTCCTCTAATCTTACAGTAAGTGAAGCATTGAACAGTTCTATGGCCCTGGGGACAAATGACTTCCTCAGTCTGTCAGTTGTGCATGACAGTGAGCGAAGTCTCCAGCTGATCAAGCTCTTCTGCTTTATAGTAGTGCTGTGGAGTGGATGACATTCATTGTCCAAGATGCTGATCAGTTTGTTCAGGGTCCTTTTGTAGCTAGCTAACTAGCCCCTACAGGGTCAGTGATTAGATCTCATCTTATGTAATTTGGGTTGATAGTGGCATCACTTTGAATTGTAAGAATAAGTTGACCACTTGATCTATGTGTTAGCTTAACATCTATGGCTGTTCATTTTTATTTTGGTTATAGCCTACTGCCCATGTAGTTCAAAAGTCTGATGAAGATATACATGGGTGTACATGCCTTGACGATATTGATGTCGCAAATAAACTACAATTTATGTTCATACACACACTTAGGTCATGTGGACACACGGACATGCATTTGTTTCCATGCTAACATTACATGTAGCCTTGCTGCCTTGGTCATGGACATTCATTTGTTTCCATGCTAACATTACATGTAGCCTAGCTGCCTTGGCCATGGACATTCATTTGTTTCCATGCTAACATTACATGTAGGCTAGCTGCTTTGGTCATGAGGACACACAGACATTCATTTGTTTCCATGCTAACATTACATGTAGCCTAGCTGCCTTGGTCATGGACATTCATTTGTTTCCATGCTAATGTGGCAGAGCTGAGGGGTTATTGATTCTAGACGACTACGCCATCTAGGGGATTGCGCCCCAAGAAGTTTAGTTTTAAAGGGTGGTTACTCTCAACCAATGACACAGGTTCGCATACATCAAGAGACTGAAGACGTGATTTATAAAAAATACAAAGTCTTTTTATTAAGAGATTGACAAAGTACTAACAGAGTGATCACTCCTTAAAACACAAGCGGATATGAGCAGTTATAATATGTTATAAGATGTGTGGACCATGGGGGCGCAGGGCCCGGAGAGACTACTCAGCTGGATAGTGTGAGGAGAAACAGGGCTGTAGCTTACCACGGCAGGGGTAGACTGAAGAGGAGGGGGACGGGTCCAAAACCACACCACACGTGAACACAGCAAGATCAAAATACAAAAGAAAAGAAAGCAAAACCCTGGATGTGCACAAAATAGAGGACCAGTGATGAGAGGGCTCCACCACTGACCCACTGCTCGAGGTCAAACAGCTCCTGCTTCCACACACACCAAGGGAGAGAGAAAGAGAAGGGCAACAATGTTTAGTGAGGGCAGGGAGGTCACAAAATGGCTAGTTGGACATAGCATACAATAATGTGTAGGACACTTAGCTTTTATGCACACAGAGCCCTGGGCCTTCCACTTAGTACTAGGCGGGAGGTCCCTGCATACTGCCCCAATGGTCCACTGCAAGACACAACCACAAGATTCCAAGGCCCACGCACACACACATGCACATGCACCCTAAACCGCAGACGAACACACACAAGCATGCACCTCAACCACAGACACACACACACACACACTCACAAGCACATGCACCCCAACCACAGCCACAAACACATGCGCACACACACAAGCACATGCAGTCAACTCTCCTATTTAGGAGAGTGAAATGAAAAAAAAAAAGAAAATAAACGAACAAAAACAACACACAGCGTGAAGACAATGGACACAGAAGTAGCCTAAACCATATAGCAACAGGCGGTGGTGATAGAGGCGACTACAGTCTAGCCCAGTGTCATTTGGACACGTTAGAACATGCAGTAATAACACATAGAGTACACAATACTGTACGGCAAGCGGCTTCCAAGGTGGCACGGCCGGGGGGGAAGCTACCTGACTGGACAGCAAAGGTTAGCCTACGGTAGAATTTACGTGGAAACAAAGCAGCAGCGGCGAGGCCTATGTGCAGCCACAATCTGGAGCACCGCACAGGCTTCAGTTAAACTTCACTGTCTGAAATCACAGAGAATTAGTACAAGCCAAATACCTCTAAATGCAGAAACTGAAATTAAGAGTAGGCTACATACCTGGAAGCACAGCTAATCCAAGAACATGACAGGAAGGGCTACCGAACAGTGCTAAAACCAGACAACAGGCAAACAAGGCAGATTAAACCTCCCCGGAGATAATCAACGGGGTATAAAAAGCGTCCGACATAAATTAGGAAAATCGGAATACCTTAATGGCACGATTCCAGTGAATAAATGCTCAAGGCTGGACGTGCAAACAGTCCACTGCCAAGCGAAGATGCGCTCTAAAGCAAGGAAGCATAAACTAATGATGCGGTCGCACAAAAGCATGAACAGGTGTCACGACCGCATCAAACCCCGTGTGAATTTCAGAGAAAGCTTACCTTGTAGTAGAACGATGCAAGAGACCCAAGCAGTAAACCTAGCTCCAGCAAGGCCCAACCAAACTGCCCGCAAGCCACCCAAACACGGAAGCTAGCTCCTCCAGCGACAATGGGAGAACGGAAGACGCCCTGTCAGCTGATATCTAGCCGTATAAATATACTCGATGTAGGGGCCTCCCCCTTCATTAACGTACCCACCTCTAATCTGGCAGCTGCCAGAGGGAAACAGGGAAAGCACAAGCTACCCTGCTACACTAACATTACATTACATTACATTTAGCAGACACTTTTTGACCAAAGTGACTTACATATGTCAGCTATATTACAAGGGATCACATTGTCCCCAGAGCAACTTGGGGTTAAGTGGCTTGCTCAAGGGCACAACGGTGAAAGCCGGGAATTGAACCGACAACTTTCAGGCTACTGCACGCTAGCCCAGCTCCTTAACCACTACACTACCACCGCCCACAGGTACATGTAGCCTAGCTGCCTTGGCCATGAGGACACATGGACATGCATTTGTTTCCATGCTAACATTACATGTAGCCTAGCTGCCTTGGTCAGAAACATTCATTTGTTTTCATGCTAACATGTAGCCTAGCTGCCTTGGTCATGGACATTCATTTGTTTCCATGCTAACATTACATGTAGCCTAGCTGCCTTGGTCAGAAACATTAATTTGTTTCCATGCTAACATGTAGCCTAGCTGCCTTGGTCATGGACATTCATTTGTTTCCATGCTAACATTACATGTAGCCTAGCTGCCTTGGTCAGAAACATTCATTTGTTTCCATGGTAACATGTAACCTAGCTGCCTTGGTCATGGACATTCATTTGTTTCCATGCTAACATGTAGCCTAGCTGCCTTGGTCAGAAACATTCATTTGTTTCCATGCTAACATGTAGCCTAGCTGCCTTGGTCATGGACATTCATTTGTTTCCATGCTAACATTACATGTAGCCTAGCTGCCTTGGTCAGAAACATTCATTTGTTTCCATGGTAACATGTAACCTAGCTGCCTTGGTCATGGACATTCATTTGTTTCCATGCTAACATGTAGCCTAGCTGCCTTGGTCATGGACATTCATTTGTTTCCATGCTAACATTACATGTAGCCTAGCTGCCTTGGTCAGAAACATTCATTTGTTTCCATGCTAACATGTAGCCTAGCTGCCTTGGTCATGGACATTCATTTGTTTCCATGCTAACATTACATGTAGCCTAGCTGCCTTGGTCAGAAACATTCATTTGTTTTCATGCTAACATGTAGCCTAGCTGCCTTGGCCATGAGGACACATGGACATGCATTTGTTTCCATGCTAACATTACATGTAGCCTAGCTGCCTTGGTCATGGACATTCATTTGTTTCCATGCTAACATGTAGCCTAGCTGCCTTGGTCATGGACATTCATTTGTTTCCATGCTAACATGTAGCCTAGCTGCCTTGGTCATGGACATTCATTTGTTTCCATGCTAACATGTAGCCTAGCTGCCTTGGTCATGGACATGCATTTGTTTCCATGCTAACATGTAGCCTAGCTGCCTTGGTCATGGACATTCATTTGTTTCCATGCTAACATGTAGCCTAGCTGCCTTGGCCATGGACATGCATTTGTTTCCATGCTAACATGTAGCCTAGCTGCCTTGGTCATGGACATTCATTTGTTTCCATGCTAACATGTAGCCTAGCTGCCTTGGTCATGGACATTCATTTGTTTCCATGCTAACATGTAGCCTAGCTGCCTTGGTCAGAAACATTCATTTGTTTCCATGCTAACATTACCACACCAGTGAGCCCTAGCAGATGAAAAAAAGTGTGTGCGGGCGTGTGTGTGCGTGAGCGAGCGAGCGAGAGTGAGAGAGATTGTGAAAATACACATGTTTATTTATCATTCTCTAATTTTCTCCATTTCATAATTTGAAGAAGAGGTACACAGTTAAATGGGTTTTGGAGTGAGTATGTGCTTGTGTGTGTGTGCTTGTGTGTGAGTAAGTGCTTGTGTGTGTGTGTGTGTGTGATAGAGAGAGAGAGATAGTCTGCTGTTATGGATGTGTGAGTGTGTTCTCCTCCCTAACTGTCTGTGTGGTTTAATTAAGCATAACTATAAAAATATGCATTTAGATAATTACATTCCAAAAGGCTAAAGTCACCACCTACTTCATGTTTTTTTTATGTGTGTGTATGTGTTTGTGTGTTAATGTGTGTGTGTGTGTGTGTGTGTGTGTCCTGGAACTCGTCCTGTTTGAGTGTGTCCTACTGTGGACCTCTAAACCAGCTTGCCAATCATCTACATGCTAAACAGAGCAGGGTTGCACATAAACGGTACGACACACACACACACAAACACACACACACACACACACAATCATCCCTGCCTTCCACAGACCTACAACTTCAAACACACACACACATACACACACACAGTCCCTGGGTCCGTTTGTCGTTCACCTGGCAGCATGTATATCGGAACAAATAACACACCCACGTGAGATTAAACAGTTTTTTTAGACAAAACAACTTTTTAGGTAAACAAACCCATGTGTGATTAAATCGTTCCCTGATTGGTCACATTTGACAGCTGAAGATACTATCCACCTAATCCCAGATTTAACTTATTAAGATTTTCATATGTGCATGTGTGTGTTTGCGTGTCCAAAGTCTTTTCGCACGTAACACCGGTAAAGTAAGACATTCGCTTGAAATGCAAAACATGGGCTAGCTAGATATATATTCTGTTAAAAGTGGAATAAACGTGTAGCCTAATGTGTAAGCACCAGCGAGTTGTTCCTCTCCAACAGGCTGATTGCACTGCAAACCAACCGCTCTAGAGTTCCACTGCAAACCAACCGCTCTAGAGTTCCACTGGACACGAGCCGAGACAACCTCCTCCCCTCTGTCTCGGCCCATTTGTTTTGTTCCATAACAGAGTGCGGTTGCTGCTCTCACATCCAATCAAACCCTAGGTGTGTGTGTTGCTGCTCTCACATGTACCCAATCAAACCCTAAGTGTGTGTGTTGCTGCTCTCACATGTACCCAATCAAACCCTAAGTGTGTGTGTTGAGATCAGATGAAGAGAGGGTGTTTAAGAGAGGGCGTGTGTGTGTGTGTGTGTGTTGAGATCAGGTTAAGAGAGGGTGTTTAAGTGTGTGTTCAGAGGGTGTTTAAGTGTGTGTGTGTGTGTGCGTGCGTGTTGAGATCAGGTGAAGAGAGGGTGTTTAAGTGTGTGTGTGCGTGCATGTTGAGATGAGGTGAAGAGAGGGTGTTTAAGTGTGTGTGTGTGCGTGCGTGTTGAGATCAGGTGTGTGTGCTATTCACACTTATGGCGGCCTTACATTGTACAATTTTAGTCTGTTTTCACAGTCGGCAACTAAATTTCCAAAGTCGGACAGAAATCATGGGAGTTGTACTGGAATCGCAGCGCGCTCCCGTCAACTAGATCGTTAAGTGTAATGTGCCAATCTTAGCGGTTTTAAGTCAGTCGGAGTCAGTCCTTTTCTAGTTTTGCTGTTACGACAGTATCAAACTTGTTTGATATTATCGCAAGTCTTTCTAGTCGTGGCTCATGCAAATTGTTCATGCTCGTGACGTAAACAATATAAAAACCAATAGTGACCTCTCTCCAACACCAAACAGGAAGGGGCAAAGTAGGCAACAGCTGTAGCCTATATGATTATTTGTTATTTTGTTTCTTATAAATTATTAGTATGCTATTCCACGTGACAGAACCACTCTATATCTGAAAAAAAAAAATACTTTGATATGAGTAGGCTATCATATGAGTTCCTGTTGATATCTAGTGCACGATGGAAATAATTTAAAGGAATCTAGTTGCAGTCTTGTAAATAGTGACCCTGCAAGATCCCTAGTTGTTGCAAAATCATAGTCTGTGACTCAGCAACTCTATCAGTTGTCTTTAGATGTGAGAGGGTCTGAGACTGTAGTCTTTCAAAAATAATTTCCAAATCTTTGCAAAGTCTTTCAGCGCAAGGAGCGCATTAGGTGTGTGCGTTTGTGTGTGTGTGTGTGTGCGTCTGTGTGTGCGTGTAATGTAAGGAGCTCATTAGGTGTGTGCGTGCATGTGTGCGTCTGTGTGTGCGTGTGTGTTATTCACACTTAGGTCTGACTCTGGCTCTTTTGGCAGGAAATTGAGATCTCACTCCTCCTTTTCTCCTCCTCTATTCTTCCATTCCTCTCTCTCTCTCCCTCCCTCCCTCTCTCTCTCTGTGTACTCTCTGTGTGTGTGTGTGTGTGACACTGAGGAGATCAAAGGTGTAATTATCCAATCAGCTGTGAAGCAGCTCCGTCTCCTCAGACGCGCCACTCTGCCAGGTTACTAGGCCTTTTCATCTTTTATTTTGGCCTTGAGCGAGACACAGGGACTGTGTGTGTGTGTGCGTGAGAGAGGAAGGGAGAATTTCAGCACAGGGTGTGTTTTTTAATGTGATAATTACCCTCACTGGCATCGTCAAAAACGGCCGTATGGGCTCAATTGAAGCTTTTCACACACGCACGCACGCACACACACACACACACACACACACTCATTTTGGGCTTGTTATGGCACAGTCGGGTTCTAATTGGTGTTTAAATGTCCTTCAGTCCCCTGCTCACTCTAGGGAACACACACACACACACACACAGACTTCCAGCTGGTACCACACTGTCTTACAACAGATAAAATGATAGTGGTATTAAAGGATTTGTTTTTTCTCTCTCTCTCCCTCCCTCCCTCTCTCCCTCCCTCTCTCTCTTTGGCATAGGGACTCTAGCCAATCACTGCCAATGAGTTTAAACAAACTAGTATTACTGCACAGCAGTTTGTCAAGAATGGTGTGTGTGTGTGTATGTGTGTGTTTGTCTGTATCTCTCTGTCTGTGCGTGTCTGTGTCTCTGTCTATTTGTGTGTGTACTTGTGTGAGTGTGTGTGTGTGTGAGTGTGTATGTGTGTGTGTATTTGTGTGTGTGTGTGTGTGTACTTGTGTGTGTGTGTGTGTGTGTGTACTTGTTGTGTGTGTGTGTACTTTTGTGTGTGTGTGAGTGTGTGTGTGTGTATTTGTGTGTGTGTGTGTACTTGTGTGTGTGTGTGTGTGCGTGCATATGCGTGTGTGTGCTTCCTTCCATTGTGACTCTGTTGGAGAGTGTTTGTTCAGAGACAGAGATGGAGCCGCATTGTCTGCTCTCCCAAATCAACACAGAGAACTCTGATTGGGCCTCACAGCTGTCCGTCATGGGGGGGAAGGCATTGTTGAGGTGGGATGTCAGACCTGCTAGCACACTGACTTCCAGCCAATCAGATGCCTTCCTCTCACACAACTGGCCCAGCAGAACACACACACACACACACACACACACTGTTGTTGAATGTTGAAAATGGATGAGAGAATTTACTAAATAAAAAATGTAAATGTTGTATATACACATATACGGCCACAGAGAGTTACTGCACTCGCCAGGGTCAGGGAGTGAGAGGATTAGAGTGTGTGTGTGTGTGAGAGAGAGAGAGTGTGTGTGTGTGTGTGTCTCAGCCATATAGACTCCTCATCACAGGACTTAAGCAGTTTGTTTTCTTTGGCCAACGGCAACAATTTCTCTCTCTCTCTGGATACACACACACACACACAATAACAATATGCATATTTTGATATATATTTTGGCATGGGCAATAGATAGACATTCCTGCATTGCTGAAGACTGACCTTCTGAAACCAATACGAGTGGGGAGTCTGTTTAGTATTCATGCACTTTTTATCAGCCTTTCATATCCCTGTGTGTGTCTGTCTGTGTGTATCTGTATGTGTGTGTGTGTGTGTCTGTATGTGAGTGTGTGTGTGTGTGTGAGTGTGTGTGTGTGTGTGTGTTCATATTTATTCATGTTTGACTGTTCTCCAGTGCAGCAGAGGGAGAGGCAGAGTGGGCAGGATTATTTGGACAAGGGGCATAGAGAAACAAACAGCTTCACCCCAGGCCTCTCACACACACACACACACACACACACACACACACACACACAACTTCACCCCAGGCCTCTCACACACACACACACACACACACACACACAAACAACTTCACCCCAGGCCTCTCACACACACACACACACACACACACACACACACAAACAACTTCACCCCAGGCCCCTCACACACACACACACACACACAGATGCTTACACACACACAGATGCTTACACACACACACACGCTTACACACACAAGCACACACACAGATGCTTACACACACATACACACAGATGCTTACATGCACATACACATACATGCATACGCTTACACACACACACACACTCATGCATGCACGCTTACACACACATACACATCCGCAGACACACACAGACACATGCACACTCTCTCTCTCTCTCACACACACACTCCCATGCATGCAGGCTTACACACACACACACACACATACACCTACGCACGCGCGTGCACACACATACACACATACACACACAACAACACAAAAGAGCCATTGTGTTAGCGGTGCAGTTTGTACGTTACTCTGGTTAATCTAAATCTGGAGGTGCTAGTGATAGATGCTAATTCACTTTAGCTCCCCTACCAGTGTACTCTCCTCTCAATGTGGAGTTGCTAGTAATAGATGCTAGTGCGTTTTAGCGCTAGTAATAGATGCTAGTGCTTTTTAGCTCTAGTAAAAGATGCTAGTGCGTTTTAGCTCTAGTAAAAGATGCTAGCGCTAGTAAAAGATGCTAGTGCGTTTTAGCACTAGTAAAAGATGCTAGTGCGTTTTAGCTCTAGTAAAAGATGCTAGTGCGTTTTAGCGCTAGTAATAGATGCTAGTGCGTTTTAGCTCCCCTACTAGCGTCTCTCGGTGGTTCAAGTCTGAAGAGGCAGCGCTGCATCACACCACACACACACACACCACACCACGCACACACCACACCACACACACCACACCACACACACCACACCACACACACACACACACCACACACACACCACACCACACACACACCACACACACACACACTACACACCATACCGCACACCACACCGCACACCACACGCACACACCACACCGCACACCACACCACACACACACCGCACACACACACACCACACCACACACTCACACCACACCACACCGCACACACACACCACACCGCACACCACACGCACACACACGACACACACACACCACACCACACGCACACCGCACCACACACACACCACACGCACACACACACCACACCACACACACTGCACACCACCGCACACACACTGCACACCACACCACACTGCACACCACACACACACCACCACACACCGCACACCACACCACACACACCACGCACACCACACCACACACTTCCAAAACATGAAATGTTTTTGGCGACAGTAGAGCTCTGCTGTTACTCTGCTGTTGTATAGCCTACAATTGTGGCTTGTTCCCCTTTACACGCTTTTGGTGCAGGATTAGCAACAGGCAAAAACTATCTCCAAAGAGCTATATCTCCTGACAAGGTAATGTTTCACGATTCCCGCGAGATGTCTTCGGGCCGCTATTCTTGAAGTTGCATGGATGATTCTCTCGTTAGCGACTCACTACGGCTGTGCTGCGTGGCTATGCTAGGTGACCGCTACGTGTGTGCTGTGTGGCTATGCTACGTGATCGTATGGGTATGCTGCAACCAATCGCGAAAGTTCAAAGGTGAGTCTAGGCTGAGAACGGAATCTCATTGGCTGTCTTTCAAGGCTGTTTTCTCAAAATGAGTTTCCTCTCCTACTCTGAGCACGAAAACTCCACTTCAGAAGCACTTACATACACCAAACTTTCTAGACTATATGTAGAAGATTTTTACAGAGGGGTTTGTTGATATATTTATTTCTAGCCTGACTTACAAGACATTTTATGCCTAAAAAAAATCGATTTTTAAGGGCTATTGACAGCATATTCTGATTTACAGGATAACAAAAGTAGATATTCTTAAATCCCTCTGTACATTTTTCAACATCTATTATCTGAACACAATGAAAACATAATTTTGAACCTGGCTGTAACCAATGCTCAGGTTTCGTGCCTTAAATGTATGCAAATTAGCGCATATTTAATTAAATATTGCCTAATTTGCATATGTAAACATTGAATTACAGAAAACTCGTAATACATTTTTTTTTCTCATATTAATGTAAGTACTGTTTCATAGTGATATCTGCTTGTTAAAAATGTTACCCTATTCACCTGTAGTGTCTCACCTTAACCCTTTCGTGCCCGTGTCGAACATTCCATTTTTGGTGCTGGATTACCTCCTTACACAAAAAACCTCATTTCTTGAGTATATTAGTTCTATCAAATGATGTAAAATACATATGGTAATGTTGATATAGTAATGAACAGTCTTTGAAAATCCTCTCCAAATGTATACCGAAATTCGTTAAAATTTCATTTCATTCACATAAAAATTAATTTTCATCATATTTCTCTACAAGATAGAGAAAAATATAGAGTGTATGACATGTTCAGCAAGTTGTGGGCTATTTAACAAAAAAGACTGAATTGTAATATCATTAACCTTTCAAAAGTTATGATAAATTTAGTGATCAGAGTAAAAAAATAACTCACACACACACACACACACACACAGATAGATAGGGAAAGGTCGGGTGGGAAACCTGAAGGTTGAACACAGAAGACCTATGACTCATAAACACATCCCCATTCTGTAGAATGCTAAATCTGACAGAAATTTTGTTTACCAAAAACAAAAAAAATCAAAAAGTCACCTACCGCTAAACTCCGGGCCATCCAAGCTACTTTTTATTATGTATTATTTTTTATAACAAAGCCAACCATTTTTCTTTGGCTCCTGCTGTACAGGAATATGTACTTGATGAAAAGACGTCAGAGTAGTAGTTGGAGCAGCTGAAGGCGAGGCTGAAATTTTGACGGAAATGCCTGCCAGCTGTTGTGATAGATTTTCTCCAAAGCTTTTCTGGCTGTAGCTACCAAACCTAGGTTCAACACCTGATTCTGCATTGCCAAACTTGAAATAATAAGAAACTACTGACAACAGCAATGTCAATGGAGAAAAAGTGTACACAATATGTATTTATCATTTGGTCAACGCTCCCTGATCCCTTCAGAGACTTGGTTCCCCAGTAGCAATGGATATTAGGGAGGGAAATGAAGCCCTATGTCAATGATCAATCCCAGAAAACTGTGAAACTCTTCTGGGGTCTCTTCGTCCCACGTATGTGTGTTAGCATACGACGGCCTACTAAGCACAACCTCTCACCTGTTCCGGTTGGTAAAACCACATATGCCTGGGACAATAACGTGAGTAAAAAACAACACAACAAGTCTATTTCACAGTATTTTAGTGGCAGTCTACACCACCCTACGTACGCCACCTAAATCTATACCTTCTTCCTCCATCCTCACATGGTGTTCAACATTGTGAGCGCAAGCTCATCAGCAGTCAGCTACCTCTTCAGGCCTGCAAGGAGGTCTGTGTAGGTCTTGTCATCCATCTTGCCTCCATCTAAAACAACAGTAAAATCATACAAATGTAATACCTTTATTAATTTACAAAATAAAATCAAAACTACAGATGCCTGTGTGTGTGCACAAGCATCTGCAGGTCCCCTTTCACTTACTTTCCACCTGCTTTTTTATATTAGCTCAACATCATGCATTAGTGACACAACACACACAGAGACACACACTCTAAGACTGTCCAAAGAGTATAAGGGTTTCTCATGTGTGCTCCTAGGCATGCCTGTGCATTTGATCAGAGAAGTTCTACAGGTTCTATGTATCTATCCATGACATTAGTGTGTGTGTGTGAGTATGTGTGTGTGAGTGTGTGTGTGTGTGTGTGTGTGTGTGTGAGTATGTGTGTGTGTGCGCGCACATGTGTGTGTATGTGCGTGTGTGTATGTGAGTGAGTGTGTGTGTGTGTGTGTGTGTGTGCGCGCACGTGCACGTGTGTATGTGCGTGTGTGTATGTGCGTGTGTGGCGTGTACGTGTGAGTGTGTGTGCGTGTGTGTCTGTGTGTGTGGTTGGGTGATGGATTCTGGTCTCTTATAGTTCACTGGTGTGTGAAGCTTTAATTTGCGCTTTCTGTTTGATTGGCATCTAGAGCTGGTGCCTGTTTAACTGCAGTACTCACGCACACACATGCACACACACAAACGCACATACACACACACACAGACACACACACACACACACACACACACGCACATACACACACACACACACACATACCTAATGTATATATACAGTCACAATTCCGTCAGCCCCGCCATATATATTAATGCAGATTTCAAACGTGTGCTGAGCTGAATAATTTATCTAATTGTGCGCGCTGAATTAGCGCCTGAGTGTGAGGCGTGAAATTTAAATCTCTCTCCTGGCGTCTCGGGAAATCAGATATTTTCACTCGGGCATGCAGCCGGCCTGGCCCAGAGATATGGCTCTTAGGACCCCAAAACCAAGCATTCCTGCTGAACTCAGCATCCCATCACAGACATTACAACAACACACACACACTCACACACACACATGCTCACACACACACACACACAGACACACGCACACACCCCTTTCAGGTGGTCTCACAGAGACACTCATACATGCCATAAGTATTAGTTAAGTGATGTGTGTGTGTGTGTGAATCAGAAAGATATAGTGATGACAACAGACATATTATTGGATTGGATCCTATACCCCCCCCCCCCCCCCCGACCCCCACACAAAAAACAAAAGCAAACTCACTCACACACACACACACACACACACAGACTGAGATGCATGGTGAAAATGTGCTTACTGTACACACACACAAAAACCTGCTGACACTCTCACACTGTTTTATAGTGAGCTCATCATGGAGAAATTACATTCACACACACACACACACACACATACACACACCCTTTTGCCTCGTAACACTCTCACTGGAGAAACATATCTCTGTCTCAGCACTTTATTAGACATGCCTTTGTCTTTTAATCTGCACCGACCCCCGACTGTCAAACACACACAAAAACACACATACACACACACACACACACACATACACAGATGCACAGATGCACATGTCATAAGATGTAAAGACACACATTTCCATGTGTAGTTCTGTGCTTAAAGTGCCATACATCCAACGTGTTTTAATGTGGCACGCGCACACACACACACACACACACACCCACACACAGGCACACGTTAAAGTGTTTCTTGCCACCCGCTGACACACACACAGGCTAATTAAGAAGCAGTTTGTCAGGGGAGGAGTGGAGAGGAGAGGAGGAGAGATGATCATCATTTGAGAGCCCATTAGAATGGAGGCTCTGCAAATGAGCTCCTTCAGGTGAGGACTTCTGATCTTTCTGGAGGACACACACACACATACACACACACACACACATACACACACGGACACACACCCACACACATCTTGTCTATGGTACTGTCCTGTGTAAGTCAGGCTAGACCAGGAAAGGAACAAGCCATCCATTGTGTGTGTGTGTGTGTGTGTGTATGTGTGTGTGTGTAAGGTCTGGTCTTCATCATGTCCATTATCATTCCTTTCCAATGACCAAACTGAGTGAAATTCCAACCCATGTGATTAGTTGAGGCTATAGCCCTGTCAGATAGTAGATTTGAGCTGTGTGTCAATCAAACACTCCTCTCCACTACACTCCTCTACACTCCTCTCCTCTACACTACTCCTCTACACTACACTCCTCTACACTACACTCCTCTCCACTACACTCCTCTACACTCCTCTCCTCTACACTACTCTCCTCTACACTACACTCCTCTACACTACACTCCTCTCCACTACACTCCTCTACACTCCTCTCCACTACACTCCTCTACACTCCTCTCCTCTACACTACTCTCCTCTACACTACACTCCTCTACACTACACTCCTCTCCACTACACTCCTCTACACTCCTCTCCACTACACTCCTCTACACTCCTCTCCTCTACACTACACTCCTCTACACTACACTCCACTACACTACACTCCTCTACACTACACTCCTCTACACTACACTCCTCTCCTCTACACTCCTCTACACTACACTCCTCTCCTCTACACTACACTCCTCTACACTACACTCCTCTCCACTACACTCCTCTACACTCCTCTCCACTACACTCCTCTACACTCCTCTCCTCTACACTACACTCCTCTCCTCTACACTACTCTCCTCTACACTACACTCCTCTACACTCCTCTACACTACACTCCTCTACACTCCTCTCCACTACACTCCTCTACACTCCTCTCCTCTACACTACACTCCTCTACACTCCTCTCCTCTACACTACTCTCCTCTACACTACACTCCTCTACACTCCTCTCCACTACACTCCTCTACACTCCTCTCCACTACACTCCTCTACACTACACTCCTCTACACTACACTCCTCTACACTACACTCCTCTACACTACACTCCTCTCCACTACACTCCTCTCCACTCCTCTCCTCTACACTACACTCCTCTACACTACACTCCTCTCCTCTACACTACACTCCTCTACACTACACTCCTCTCCACTACACTACACTCCTCTCCACTACACTCCTCTCCACTACACTCCTCTCCTCTACACTCCTCTACACTACACTCCTCTACACTACACTCCTCTCCTCTACACTACACTCCTCTCCACTACACTCCTCTACACTACACTCCTCTACACTACACTCCTCTCCACTACACTCCTCTACACTCCTCTCCACTACACTACACTCCTCTACACTCCTCTACACTACACTCCTCTACACTACACTCCTCTCCTCTACACTACACTCCTCTACACTACACTCCTCTTCACTACACTACACTCCACTACACTCATCTCCTCTACACTACACTCCTCTCCACTACACTCCTCTCCTCTACACTCCTCTACACTACACTCCTCTCCTCTACACTACACTCCTCTTCACTACAATCCTCCTCTTCCCTCTCTTTCCACTCTTCCTCTCCTCTTCCCTCCTCTATACTCCACTCCTCTACTCCTCTCCTCCTCTCGTCTCCTCTTTCCTCTACTCCTCTCCTCTTTCCTCTACTCCTCTCCTCCACTCCTCTTTCCTCTACTCATCTCCTCCACTCCTCTCCTCTTTCCTCTACTCATCTCCTCCACTCCTCTCCTCTCTCTTTCCTCTACTCATCTCCTCTCCTATTTCCTCCTCCTCTCTTCTTTTCCTCTTGGATTGTCTCTCATGGGGGGGGGGGGGGGGGGCAAGGGGAGGATGTTTTTATGTTTTTGCATCTGTGTATATGTGTTTGTATATGTGTGTGTGTGTATGTGTTTGTGTGTGTTTGTGTATGTGTGTGTGTCTCTATGTGTGTGTGTGTTTGTGTATGTGTGTATGTCTCTATGTGTTTGTGTGTGTGTGTGTTTGTGTATGTCTCTATGTGTTTGTATATGTGTGTATGTGTTTGTGTGTGTGTGTGTTTGTGTATGTGTTTGTGTCTCTATGTGTTTGTGTGTATGTGTGTGTGTGTGTCTCTATGGACGCTATTTTGCAACCTGGCGCATGGCGGAAAGCTAGTTATTTTCCTGGCGCAAAGTTAAATTTGTATTTTACACGTCTCGTGTATGTGTGTGTGTGTGTGTGTGTGTGTGTGTGTGTGTGTATGTGTGTGTGTGTATGTGTGTGAAAGAAAGGGAGAGTGAGTGGACAGCAGAGGGCTGGCATCAGAGCGTGTAAATGGTAAATTGCCTCATAAATGATGAAATGGGATGATGGCTCTTTTAACACTCACACACACACACACACACTGCTCACTGGATTAGCAAGGGCAGCCCAGTGGAACAAGTTTTCACACACACATATGTCCAAACTTGCTGTGTGTGTGTGTGACAGAGAGAGAGTGAGAGTGTGTTTATATTGTATGTTTGTGTATGTGTCACATATCTGTGTGTGTATGGCAAGCCGATTGAACATTTATTCAGATATCTTGATATCAGGCATAATTGTCATGTACATGCAAGCCATTTCTGTCCACTAGTTAACTAGTGAGACATTTCTGTGTGAACTAGTTAACTAGTGACAGCCAAAATGCTCACTAGTTAACTAGTAAGGCCCAAATTCTCTCTAGTTAACTAGTTCATATGTTTCATATCTTACTAGTTAACTATTAATGCTCAGCATGTTCACTAGTTAACTAGTGGACACTGAAATGTGCACTAGTTAACTAGTTTAAAGACTTCTATATTTTACTAGTCAACTAGTAAGGTACAAAAAAATTTACTAGCTGACTACTGAATGTTAAATTCCCACTTGTTAACTTCCATGTAATTTGGCCAGCCGCTTGAGCATTTATTCTGATATCTTGATATCAGGCCAACATGCAAGCCATTTTTGTCAACTAGTTAACTAGTGAGCCATGTTTGTGCACACTAGTTAACTAGTGACAGCATGAATGCCCACTAGTTAACTAGTGAACACATATTAGCTTCACTAGTTAACTAGTGAGAACCAGAAATGTCCACTAGTTAACTAGTAAAGGCCAAAATGCATACCAGTCAGCTAGCCCTGCTGGCATTTCAACATTGATTCAACAGTGAACAAACGTTATATGCCAAGGGTGAATCAACGTTAAATTATGTGTTGGATTTGCAAATCGAATCAACGTTGATATCGCAACATTGTTTCAACATCTGCCGTTTCAACACAGTTGAACACATGTTGAAAGCCTCAACAGTGAATCACTGTTGAATATGATATATTGCAACATTGAAACAACGCAGTAAAATCCAACATGGTTAAATCCTCAACTACAAATTACCGTTGAATAAACGTTGATATTGCAACATTGCTTCAACATTTTACCTTTATTAGCCTATGCAACTTGCAGTAGGCCTATCACACACAAAAATGATAAACACCTCCATCAAGAACCAGTGAACTTATACATTTTTTTACAATATTTTATTTAGTTTTATGTTTTACAACATAAATGATCAATCCAAACTCAGGAGTATGTAGTGCGAGAGGCTGTGCATATGTATACAGATGGCATCATTCAGCAACAGCAGGGAGTGTCTTCCGACGGCCACCACCACCCACCCTCTCCGGTGCAAACAACAAACCATTATTGTCAAAAACTAGTGAAAAAGCCTGTGGACATTCTCTGGGATTTCAATCAGGGATATTCCGATCACTGAACTTCCAAATAACGTCCATCAGTCACACTGTATGAAGTAAGCGGCGCCAGAGAATGTCTAATAAGGGCTCTGGTGGCGCCCTAATTAGCAAGTTCATAGCTAGCTAATGTTACGCTAACTACTAAAACATTTTTTGTCACATACAGCAAACATCACCTCATCATCCGCTAGTTGCCTGTCCCCTGAATACCATGTAAAAAAAATGTGGTCTCTGTGGACAGCCCAGACTCCAAAAACGGCCTGGGCCCAGTTCCCCGAAAGCATCTTAAGCCTAGAGCGTCGTAAAGTCCCTCTTACGAACGTCTTAAGATTTGCCGACTGTTTCCCGAAACCATCGTAGCTTAAGAGCGTTGTGAAAACACTCGTAGATCTACGAGTGCTCCATTTCCTCTCTTCGTGTTCTTAAGTGACACCGCGAAAAATTATTGCATGGTGCAACAATCTAATCTTAAAATAATTACAATTATTTATGTCTCTGTGTGGTATATAACCTACTTGGGATGCTTACATGCAGATGTCAAAGTGTTTATATTTTCGTATTGATGTGAATTAATGTGTAGATCCGAAGTTTAAATGGTAGGCCTATAGCTGTGACGTGCAGTCACCTGACATCACCGTCAAATCAGAGAATATTTCAGAACTATTAACGTGGACAGCTCCCCTTAAGAGCATCTTAAGAGCAGTGCACGCGCGTTCACGCTACGAGCATGTTCGGGAAACAGTCGGAAAAACCAAACGAACGATCGTAAGATGAATCGTAGAAAACCCTCGTAAGAGTGTGTCTCCGTCGTTATCGGGAAACTGGGCCCTGGTCTAGTCTGGACCATGAAACATAACAAACTGTTCCAGCCAGGGGAGGGAGGGGCGAGCTAGCTCTCGGTTTTGTTTGAACATTAACAGAAGTGACGTTACCCAACATCTCTTGGAGCACCTGCAAACTACTACTAGCACCTGTAATGCAAGCTTGTGTGACAAATAAAAGCAAACCTACACTAGCAGCCTCGAAGTCAGGTGCAATAGTTAGAAGTAAAGTATGTATACACCATCATTATAGAGTTTGGGGTACACTTAGAAATGTCCGGTGCATTTCTTTTGATAAAGAGGACCTTTTTTAAAGGCTGTGTTGCAGGGTTCATTTTGGGCACAATTTGCTTGTTGGTAATAAACATTTAAACTGTTATCCATTGTATTTGATGTTGTTGGGTATCACAAAATGGAATATAATACGAAAAAGCAGTTACTATTTCACATCGGTTTGAAGTGATTCTCCTTTCCCCCACAATGCATTGCATTACGTCACCTTGGGGAGGCTACAGACCAAAGCCCACCTTGAGACCCTTGAAAGTAACGAGAGAGGAGTAAGGGATTGTTCAGCAGTAGATAGCGCAGATTATAGATAAATAGATATAGATAGCCTAGATAGATATATAGACAGGTAGATAGATAGCTAGATAGATCATGTCATCTGCTGGTCGCGGGGTGAGCTCGACCAGCGGGCAAAATGCACTCGTTTCCCTAGTTACAGCAGCTCTAAATTGATATCAGGCAACGTTATTACCATTGGTAGATCATAGGGTAGCTGTGATATAAATGCTGTGATGAAATTCGAAGTGTAAATATACAAACTTTATGTTGAAAGTGTAACCGCGATGTCCATTGGAATGCATTGAAACCTAGAAAGGCATTAATAATGCAGATATGCTCACTAGTTAACTAGTGAGCATGTCCTGTTCCATTACTAGTAAACTAGTAAGGCTAAACATGTCAACTAGTTAACTAGTGAAGGCCAATGTGTCACTAGTTAAAGGGGAATTTGGCAACTATTTCAACGTAATAAACCCGTTTAGAAATCATTTGGATGGTTAAATGACCTGTTCCGGTGAAAATGGCGACTTTTCCCGCTGCCCCTAGCGTCCCCAGGCGGAAAA
Organism: Alosa sapidissima; assembly: GCF_018492685.1. Taxonomy (NCBI): domain Eukaryota; kingdom Metazoa; phylum Chordata; class Actinopteri; order Clupeiformes; family Clupeidae; genus Alosa; species Alosa sapidissima. The sequence goes on along the minus strand of NC_055958.1, from coordinate 41,025,857 downwards.
CCAACCTTGCAACATTGCGACTACCGTCCCGGAAAGAGAAGTGAGAAACAAGAAACTCGTTTTAAATTGTGTTTCTTACCTTGTAACATCCACATTGTCTGCCAAACTTATGCTAACCGTTTTGCTAGCTTGTAAACAAATCCATGTGCTTTATCGTTACCTTTTTCCACAGTTTGAAATAGCATAATGCACAATTTCTCCAGCAGAGGCGGAAATCCTGCCAAGTTTCCCTTTAACTAGTAACAGTACCTTTTGCATTACTAGTGAACTAGATGCAACACATATGCAAACTAGTGAGTAGCCACACATGCAAACTAGTGAGACTTAAATTGTTCCACTAGTTAACTAGTGGACAAAAACGGTCAGCTTGTTTGCGTTTTTAGGTGTAACTAGTGAACAAAATATGCATGCCACTAGTTAACTAGTAAGGCCCACAACACCCTCACTAGTAAACTAGTGGGTATTTTGGCCTTTACATGTTAACAAGTGACCATTTTGGCATCTCACTAGTTAACTAGTGGGGCTGAAATGGCCTTCACTAGTTAACTAGTGGGCATTTTGGGGCACACTAGTAAACTAGTGACACTTTTTGCACCTCACTAGTTAACTAGTCGAATAGAAATTGCCATCACTAGTTCACTAGTGGGTGTTTTGGTGCACACTTGTAAACTAGTGACACTTTTTAGACCTTACTAGTTAACTAGTGGGCATTTGTGTCTTCACTAGTTAACTAGTGAGCAGTTCTGCCTTCACTAGTTTACATGTAAGTGCCACACTGAAGCCACTAGTTTACTAGCTAGAGTTCCTTTGGCCAGCATGTTAACTTGTGTGCTACATGCAAATGTTGTGGGTGGGATTTGGACATAGGGAGCCAATAGAAAGCCTCAATTTCCAAAATGCTCTGCCTCCTAATTTGAATTCTGCGCCACTAGTTGACTAGCGTGAATTTTGTCTTGAACTAGTTTACTAGTATACATGTATGACCTCACTAGTTAACTAGTTTGGACAAATGATGCATCAACTAGTTAACTAGTGAGCCTACTGCCATCACCTAGCTAGCTAGTCAGCCATTTATGTTTCACTAGTTAACTAGTGACATTGACCTACTGCAACTAGTTATCTAGTGAGGTGTTTTGCCTTCACTTGTAAACATGTGCACATTTTTGGCTGTCACTAGTTAACTAGTGACACCCAAACGCCTTCAACTAGCTGACTGGTATGCATTTTGGCCTTTACTAGTTAACTAGTGGGCATTTCTGGTTCTCACTAGTTAACTAGTAAAGCTAAAATGTGCTCACTAGTTAACTAGTGAGCCTTTTGCCTCCCACTAGTTAACAAGTGAGCATATTTTGGCCCTCACTAGTTAACTAGTTCACACAAACATGGCTCACTAGTTAACTAGTTGACAAAAATGGCTTACATGTACAGTGGGCATCGCTTTCAAATGACCACTTCATTCGCGCATTACGCGGCGTGAAGCTTTAGTACCACTTTCAGCCACTGTGCGTCGCTCTACCACTGTACATCGCTCTGCCTGCGGTCCCTTCTGAAAAAGCAGGATCAGGATATAATTGTTGCCGAGAGTAATCCCAGCCTACGAATTCAATAACAAAATAAATCATGCATAATTAAACATTACCTCGATTTAGGCTACTTGGGTATGGCTTAAGGCTTGACTACACGGTGGTAACGAAAATCGAAATTTGCTGTCTACATTATTGTCAGTGTTGGGGTTAACGCAACTATGCAAATCAAAACAGTGGTGTGATAATTGAGCCAGTAGATAAATAACTGTTCAGAATGAATCTGTAGCCTTGGGTAGGCTTCTGTAGAAAACAATGTTGTTGCCGATTTAATACTATCTGGCGACGTTTTTAACAGGCTACGCAATAGAGGCTTAGACAACTATGACCCACGTTTTGGTTTCGTAAATTAATTTGCCCTACTTCTTGACTGCAATGTAGTCAATTGACTGCTTGACATGTCATTTTTATTTTTCTGTACAAATACATCTGCTTTATGCCGCAGAATTACATTCATATTTGGAACTTACATAGTCCAATGCATCGTTCCACTACGTTAGTGTTTCCCAAAACCATAGTAGCAACGAACGTTCGCAACCACTATCGTAAAGTTGTGTAGTTACAACTACACCTCTCGACCTGTGGTAGAATGCTAGAAGCATAGTTCCAGGGATCTTCATGTCAAAGACGTCACTGACGCCAGTTATTTGTTTGCAAATTAATAATTATAAATATATTTAGGTTTCTAATTGATATTTACACTTCTAACCACCATACATCCATATTTTAAAATGCCCAAGGCAGAAAATACATAAATTAAAAGTCAATTTGCAGCCATGTGCACGTAAGTAAAAGTCACACACTTGCAGATAATAATAAGGTGGTGCGCACTTTTTGACGAGTCAGCTGAGAATATGTAGCCTTTGATTTTCATGGAGGGGGGTCCTTGTTAGTTTACGCAAACCAAGCCAAGAAGGCTGATTCTGATTTTGATAATATGATCTGCACAAAAGATAAACTTAGGTAAACAACGATGTCAATATTGTTGTCAACGTCTTAACCCAGATTTGAACTCTTGGACAGGGGACTGGTAACTGCTGTGCAACGGCGGCTGTCATCTGCCGGCCTTAACGCAATGCGCCACAGAAGTATGTGCAGGTGCCCGTTCACGTGCTACTAAACGTCATTAACCACCTTAGTCCAGACTACTGAAGTTTGGAAACTATCATGGTCCAAACTTACAGTACTATGTAAGTACGACAGTTTTGGGAAACAGTCGTAACTTACATGTTGGTTAGTTGAACGATGCATCCTGTTAGTAAAAAGCTAACCTCCGTAGTTGTACGGGAAACGCCCCCCAGATCAGCTTATAGGCCATTAGCAATCTGTTTATTTTATTTTATGAAGCCTACACAGTATATCGCATGCCACATTCTCACTTTCAATAGACAGATGCAATAGCCATTGGTCAAGTATTGAGTATAAATCAATTAAGATAGTACCCTATACAAAAACTACTTCATACTATCATAAAAAATCGTTAAAACGAATAGCATTTTGCAACTTGACAAAACACTGGATTAAATATCGTAGGCACAGGAGAAAACTTGTACATCCATTGGCCCGTGGGGAGATCACATGCCAGTTGCCTCTCCCTTCAGTATGAGTTGTTCGGCTGTGAGCTTGTTTCGCCAAAAAAAAAAAAACTATAGCAGATATCAATGCGTCTTTGGTCATGGGTTTGGCCTCACAGCAGAGGCTTAGACAACTATGACCCACGTTTTGGTTTCATAATTTGCACTACTTATTGACTGCAATGTAGTCAATTGACTGCTTGACAGGTTATTTTTATTTTTCTGTACAATACACAAATACATCTGCTTTATGCCGCAGAATTATGCACTTGGATAGTCTATAGAACGGGCACATTTTGGAGAGAACGCACGCAAGAATCTGTAGGCTATTTGTGGCTGGTTACCAGCAAACAATGTTTAATGCATTAACTCAAGACGTCAAACATTTTCTAAACAATACAAACAGAAAGGATGCAGCAGGCAGCAAATGTAGAAGAGTCATTTCCAGTGGAAGAACAAAATGCTGAATGAAGCCCAAATTTATGAAGGCATATTTGGCAAGTTGTTATTTTTTGAAGACGTAAATGGTTGGGCTATAGGCCTAGTTTGCAAGAAGGAGACATAAAGCGTGAGCATGCCACACTATCCACAGCTGTGGTAGCGGGGGTAGGAGGATTACTGTTAGCGCAGGATTTATATAAAATTCTTCAACAGAAGGCCTGCCTCGAATTCAGGCTTGTGGTTTGCGCAGCCTACAGTAAGTAGGTCTAGTGAGTTAGGAGTCCTCTAGACTTCTTTTCAGCTATCTCAGAGGTGGAAAGTTGCGTTCGTTGGGGGCAGGGCCAGATTAACAATTCATAGACCCTTGGGAACAAATGTCTGATGGCCCCCCCTGCCCCCCAGCCAACGTGAATCGGGCGGTCAGTTAATAGGCCTATCGTGAAGATTTGTATTGCCATTTAAGGTACGAGCGCATCTGTGAGGCCAAGCGAGAAACGATCTACATAGCGCACCAGACCGCGATGTCTTCAAGGGTTGAATGAAGGGAGTTTGCAAAAATTTGTGTATTTTTCAAGTCAATAAACATTCTTAATTTTCTAATGTCTTTGTCAGGGAAGATCTGACTTTTAAAAACCATAGGCCTGGTAGTCGCTCAGACAAGGAGTTATAAGATAAAGGCAATACCATTTGTGTCACCTAATGCAGTTCAGTGAATTAGCAAGATACCATCAGAAGGCAACAATCATAAAGCACAGTGCGCGCGCGCTCTCTCCCCTGCGCATAAAGCTGTCTGTTATAGACGTGCTATGAGGTACCAGTGTTTAGCTGTGTCACAAAACAATAAGCTTTGTCAGACTACTTTTAAAATGATATTCAGGGCTATATACATTTTAAACATTCGGGGCTGAAGACCCGACAAAGCCTTGCGTTAATTCTTCAGGTGGGAAGTGTCAGGAATTTTCATACGAGAGACGCTCTCATTGGTGGTTAGTATATGAAGTAGGGAATTGACAGCAACATATCCAATCACATTATGAGAGATGCTGAATTTAACATAAACTGCGATGTTTGATTTTAAATTAATATAAATTTAGCCGGGACTGTAAGCTGTCACACGTGGGTGCTCGATGTTTTCAGTGGGTGCCCGAGAGACGGAGCACCCACGGTATCGGCGCCTATGACAAGCGTATCTCGCGGTTGCATCCATTACAAACAAACATGCAATGTGAACGTCTGGGATTGGGGAGAGCACTAAATGCTCTTCTGAATAAGCACGAAGTCAAAACTTTAAATGTAAAACACTCTTTAATAATCAAAAAAAATAAACGCTAATGAAGTAAACTTGTGACCATCAAAAATCGTTTATCGCCTGTAACTCCGTGATAACAGGACGTAACAGGAAGGCATTTGGCTGAGCAACGGAGGTTAATATGCTCTATATTTTGTCCAAATGTCTGTCTATCATCGTTGCACTCGGAGAAAACCAGAATGTTTAATTTGTCCTGCGTTTCTTCTACGGCTGCAAACGGGATTCACTCGCAGTTAACCAAAGATTTCTTTATTAGGGCAGGGCAGGCATATTTCTGGCTATTAAATTATTTCTAAACCAGTCTGCTAAAGTTTGTAGTGAAGTCTGTGTAGGGTTTTCCAGGCTCCATTTCTTTTTACGAGACACCCTGCTCACTTGAGCCATCTACCGGTTGTTTGGGTTGTTGCAGCGTCTCACTGGAAAAATACAAATTAAAGTCGTAAGATACCGCGTGATCCCACGCGCGGACCGCGAGTGAAGCTGGCCAAGTCGAAGCACTGCCCACTGTACATGACAATTATGCCTGATATCAAGATATCAGAATAAATGCTCAATCGGCTTGCCATAGTGTGTGTGTGTGAGAGAGAGAGAGAAAGAGAGAGAGAGAGAGTGTGTGTGTGTGCATGCATGTGTATATGTGTTTATGTGTGTGCATGAGTGTGTGTGTGAGAGAGAGTGTGTGTGTGTGTGTATGTGCATGCGTGTGTGTGTTCATTCCTGTGGCTGAGGGTCATGGTGTGGGATAATGCCTCAGATCAGATGCAATCTCCACTCTGATCGTAGCATTAAGAGTTAATGCACCCAAGGTATGTGTGTGTGTGTATGTGTGTGTTTGTGTGTGAGAGAGAGAGAGAGAGAGTTGTGTGTGTGTGTGTATGTGAGAGAGAAAGTTGTGTGTGTCTGTGTGTGTGAGAGAGAGAGAAAGAGAGAGAGAGTTGTGTGTGTGTGTGTGAGAGAGAGAGAGAGTGTGTATGTCTGTGCATGCGTGTGTTTGTGTGTGTGAGTGAGAGAAAGTGTGTGTGTATGTGCATGCGTGTGTGTGTGTGTGTTCATTCCTGTGGCTGTGGGTCATGGTGTGGGATAAGGCCTCAGATCAGATGCGATCTCCACTCTGATCGTAGCATTAAGAGTTAATGCACCCAAGGTATGTGTGTGTGTGTGTGCGTGGGTGTATGTGTGTGAGTATGGGTCTCTGTCTGTGTGTGTGTGTGTATGTGTGTGAGTATGGGTCTCTGTCTCTGGTTGTGGGTGTATGTGTGTATAAAGTGGCTTAAAAGATCTTTGCAATATAAACACTCAGAGAGTGAGTAGGAGGCAGCGGAATCTTCTCTCCATCTGTGTGTGTGTGTGTGTGTTGTGCCATGTCCTTGCTCCTCTCCTCCCGTTTGTGTGTTTGCGTGTGTGTGTGTGTGTGTGTGTTGTGCCATGTCCTTATTCCTCTCCTCCCGTTTGTGTGTTTGCGTGTGTGTGTGTGTGTGTGCTGAAGGGTAGGGAGGGGAGAGGCTAAGGAGCGTTGGCCTCGGGGGGGGGGGGGGGGGTTGCTCCAGGTGGCCCCCCGCTTGGTGAGCCGCTCTCTGGGCTCAGTGCTTAATCAAGCCCCTGGCTTCGGCCCCAGCAGGCCCAACTCTCCTGACCTCACCAGCTGCAATCACAAGCAAGCCAGTCATTTATGAAGTACCTGACCCACTACTCACACACACACACACACACACACACTCTCACACACACACACACACATACAAACACACACACTAACACACACACTCACACACGCGCACACACACATACACACACACAAACACAGACTGACACACACACACACATACACATGCATGCACGCACACAGACAGACAGATAGATAACAGCATTTCATAACGTTACGAGCCTCCACTCTAGATAACAGCATTTCATAACGTTACGCAGATTCCACTCTAGATAACAGCATTTCATAACGTTACGCAGACTTTCAGACTCTCACAGGTGAACTAGGAGCTGTGGGAGAGTGAAAGAAAGAGGTAGTGTGTGTGTGTGTGTGTGTGTGTCTTTGTGTGTGTGTGTGTATTCTGGGCTCTGTCAGTAAACTGGTCTGATCCCCATCTTTCAGCACCACCAATGAGAGTCTTGACCTAAAGTGACCTCTCCACTCACTTAGCCAAGAGCTCTCTCTCTCTCTCTCTCTCTCTCACACACACACACACAGAGAGAGAGAGAGAGAGAGAGACACACACACACACTGTTGTGTCTGGGTAACCCTTAAGCCGTCCTTAAACAAGCACTCAGCCAAAAAGCACACACACACACACACACACACACACACACCTACACTGTATACACACGAACAAAAGGTAAAAAGCTCCCAAGGCGTCTTTGAGTTGGTTAACTGGGAGCACCTGGTAGAGTGGTGTGTGTTTGTTAGTGTTTGAGCTGCAGTATACACACTACATATATATGTGTTCCAGCTCCCTCTCTCAGGCCTACATTCAGCTACATTCAGCATTCAGTGTCTCAGTCTGGTCTCCTGTGTGTGTGTGTGTGTGTGTGTGTGTCTGTGTGTGTGAAGGACTGATAGATAAAAGTAGGACTGAGACAAAGGATAAAAATAAAATAGTACAGTAGAGCTTCTTTGTCTTTGTGTGTGTGTGTGTAAGTGTGTGTGTGTGTGTGTATCTGTGTATGTATGTGTCTGTGTGTGACAGAGAAAGACAGAGAGAAAGAGAGATAGTTACTTTCCTTCATGTGACAGCCTGCAACAGATCAGGCTGCCCTTAACAATGTCAACACACACACACACTGACACACGCATGTGTATCGATGTGTGTGCAAAATATTTCAAAGAGAAATGTATGTGCCAAGCTTGAGGTCAACAAAGCATACTAATATGCCCAATACACACACACACACACAGAAACTTTCAGTGTAATTTACTGCAGTATTCGGGGCTGGAGGCCATCTTGTGCTTGAGCATCAAGCAGCACCATATCATCAGCACTCTCTGCCCAGCCACAGCTACCAACAGAGTCCCTCTGGGCTAGCCACAGCTAACGACAGAGTCCCTATGGGCTAGCCAGCTACCAACAGAGTCCCTCTGGGCTAGCCACAGCTAACGACAGAGTCCCTATGGGCTAGCCACAGCTAACAACAGAGTCCCTATGGGCTAGCCAGCTACCAACAGAGTCCCTATGGGCTAGCCACAGCCACAGACAGAGTCCCTATGGGCTAGCCAGCTAACAACAGGATCCCTCTGGGCTAGCCACAGCTAACAACAGGATCCCTATGGGCTAGCCACAGCTAACGACAGAGTCCCTTTAGGCTAGCCACAGCTAACGACAGAGTCCCTTTACGCTAGCCACAGCTAACGACAGAGTCCCTATGGGCTAGCCACAGCTAACGACAGAGTCCCTATGGGCTAGCCTTGCCATAGGCCAGCCATCTTGGGTCTTTAGGGCTCTAGGCTTCTTTCATAGTAACTCTATAGGAGGGTCAAACAGACATACATCACGTCAAATAACATGACATGTATCACATACAGACATACATCGCGTCAAATAACATGACATGTATCACATACAGACATACATCGCGTTAAATAACATGACATGCATAACATACAGACATACATCGCGTTAAATAACATGACATGTATCACAAGGATTAATGTTTCCATTTGACATAAACTATGTGCAAGTCTTTTCCGCATCAGTCTTCATGAGCACTTGCTCACAGTAAGAGCTCTTTTGACAAGAGTCAGTTATGCCATATCCAACCATCCGATTGGCTCCTGATATTTTAGGGCAGGATTCAAGGCATATCCAACCATCCGATTGGCTCCTGATATTTTAGGGCAGAATGTTTAGTGTTACGGCTTCTTCCCTCCTCCCCCAGAGCATGTGCAACTTCACACTAATATCCATATTTCCCAGATCCTGGGAAACTGTGAGTGTGTGTGTGTGTGTCTGTGTCTGTGTGTGTGTGTGTGCCCAGATCCTGGGACCCAGGCAATGTAATTCTCCTTCAACAATAACTACTACAGAAATGGACACTGTGAGCCCTGTGGTAGAACCAGCTTTATTAAGAAGAGAGTGTGTGTGTGTGTGTATGTGTGTGTGTATGTATGTGTGTGTGTATGTGTGTGGTGTGTATGTATGTGTGTGTGTTTGTGTGCGCACGTCTGTGTGTGTGTGTGGTTGTGTTCAGTGTGTGTTTGTCTGTGTGCGTGTGTGTGTATGTGCGTGCGTGCGTATGTGCGTGTGTGTCTGTGTGGTATGTGTGTGTGTGCCTTTTCTTCAGATCCTCCATAAAGCAAAGGCAGCTCAAAATCCTAAAAGACTGTAAAGGGGCCTCATCCATCATGTGTGTGAGTGTATGTGTGTGTGCGTGTGTGTGTGGTGTGTGTGTGTGTGTGTCTGTGTGTGTGTATGTGTGTGGTGTGTGTGTGTTCTCATTGTTCTCTATTTAGATTGCTACTTTTTTATCTCGCCCATTGTGTCCTCCTAAAAATGACCACAGTGAAAAATGAATAGTGATTTCCACAGTTTTACAAACGGTGTGTGTGTGTGTGTGTTTGATGCATAGGTAAGACAGAGAGAGTGTGTGTGTGTGAGTGTGTGTGTGTGTGTGTGTGTGCGTGTGCGTGTTTGTGTGTGTGTGTGTGTGTGTGTGTGCGTGTGTGTGTTTGGGGCAGAGGTAAGAGTGTGAGTGTGTGTGTGTTTCTGGGTCTAACATAAGCAGGCCAAATTGATGAAAGGCACTTTCATTTATATCCATATCTACGGTTCTCTTCTTTTGCCCCTTCTTCAGCCTCACACACACGCACACACACACACACACACACACACACATTTAGCAACTCAATCTAAGTGTATCACAGAAACATGACACACCTATCTATCGGAATGTGTGTGTGTGTGTTTGTGTGTGTTTCTGTTTTGTGTGCCTGTGTGTGTGTTTGTGTCTCTGTGGTGTGTGCCTGTGATGTGTTTGTGTCTCTGTGTGTGTTTCTGTGGTGTGTGCCTGTCATGTGTTTGTGTGAGTGTGTGTGTGTGTGAGTATGAGCATGTCTCCCACAGTCACACTGTGAAGAGTAATCAAGGGTAATTGTCTCTGTTTCTGCTTTCTTTATCATCTGTCATTTCCTGTTATGTCTAGCTCGTTATCTTTACCTCCTCTCTCTCTCTATCTCTTTCTATTTCTTTCTATCTTTACCTCTCTCTCTTTCTCTCTCTTCACCTCCCCACCCCTCTCTCTCTTTCTCTCTCTCTTCACCTCCCCAGCCCTCTCTCTCTCTCTTCACCTCCCCACCCCTCTCTCTCTTTCTCTCTCTATCTGTCACAGTATTACTGAGTTTGGACCCAATTACAAAACAGCATTTCCACACACAAGCAGATAAAAGAATGTGCTGAATATTATATTTATATATAGATAAAGACTTGTGTATGTTTAAACTCTTAGTTTTGTCTATATTTATATTATTTCATAGTAATTTCATAAAATACGGCACTGTACTATGAAAGCCCATGCAAATTAACTCATCCTCCACAGAGGTTACAGTATCAAACTGCAAAAATAAAGTGTTTTAAAATGCCCAAAATGCACAAATATGATTATGAGGTTAATTGGATGGCTTAATAAAATATCACAAAATACTGTGAACAATAAAGTGAACAATGCATTATTACAGCCTTTCAAAATCTGTCCTCAATTCATGTCAACTTCATCAGATATTTTTCAAATTCAAAATAAATCAGGCATATTTTGGTCAGCTTTAACCCTGAGGACCCCATTTGACTTCTTTCTGTTGATGGATGCAGCAGTCCAACACATGGTCTCGTAAGTGTTTTTAAAAAAAAAAAAAAATATTCAGCAAACAAGTTGAAATCCCTTTGGTCACAGCTTTTATGTGTCAACACTGTCTTCAAAGTAGAGCTGAATTCAATCAAGAAGTTTGAAATAAAAGTTGGTATTTTGGTTTAGTTTAGTGGCAGCTGGCAACTGAGGAAAATCAAAATGGCTACCATCTACTACACATGATTAAGTAAAAAAAAACATGTTGTTTTGTCAACTCCGTCAGACGTCAATTTTGTCTGACGGTGTTGACATGTAAGCTGATGGAGTGGAAAAGTGCTCCCAAATACTCATTAAGTAATGTATAACAACTACATAACATGATAATATGATCTAAGTATGCATGTTGATTGACTTAAAACATCTTAATATACCCAAATGCCAAATAACTTATAATAATAACTCATAAAAACTATTGTTTTTATCTACTCTAGGCAGACATGGCTAGACAAAAAATGTCAAGGAATGGCGGAAAAAGAAGGCTGAAATAGAAAAGTCATGTCAAACTAAAAGATAAAATGATTGTAGATTCTCCATGAACAGAAATAGAGAGGATGATAACGGGAAGCCAACATCGGAACTCCAACATTAGGAGATATCTTCTTTTCCACAAGAGCTGAGAAGGAATTATACAACTCATGTGGCACAGAAACGAGCCGTTGAAAAATCAGGTCATAGTCAACTGGCATTAGGCAAGGTTCTAAAGAAGTATCGGTTTCTTCATAGGCTTCGCCAGTTTGGTGTTAGCTACAGACAACTATCATGCTCTTGCAGTGAGCCATTGGATTGCCAATGCTTTCCCCCAGCTACTCTTTGTATAAGAGACTGCTCAGAGGAGCAGCAGACTGATGCAAGGCCCAGGAAGAGCCGTCCGTGTTGATAGAGGAGATGGAAGACGAGTTGGGAGAAGCAGGGGATTTGGTCCATGAAATGTAAGATTTGGTGGATGAAATGGAAGAGGAGCCATTGAAAGATCCTGGGGGTGCTACTGTTGATATAATTATCAACAGTATTGAGACAGGGGATTGGCTGGCAGTGGTGTATGATGATCACTGGTGGTTAGGAAAGTCCATTGATGTAGATATAGAACACCAAGATGTGAAAGAAATCTAGACGTACCCTAGCAGCAGCAAATGTAATTTGCAGCCAGGGTAGTCTAGCAACTCTCTGTTGGCTTGTGAGCTGGAAAAATTAAACTTCGATCAGGCCAATCATATTGTGTGTAGAGTCGGTGGGCAGGCTTAACATAATGATCACAGAGTTGCAACGGTTCCACGGTTCCGGCTACTTGAAAACAAAAAAGATGGATGCTGTTGCTGGAAAACAGCGGTCTTTGAATCGCGACTGGAGTTAAGCTTTTTTTTTAAGTTGGCAAAAGTTTGATCAACTAGCCAACTAGCTCCACTGGTGGGAAAGCGCATTGGACTCATGAGATGTAGGCAGTGTTAGGAAGGATACTTTCAAAAAGTATTCTGTTACAGAATACATAATACATGCCCAAAAATGTATTTTGTAACGTATACAATCTGAGTAACATATTCTGAATACTTGGATTACTTCCGCATTGAATTGCAATGCAGCCATATCCTGCTTACTAAACAGGCCTATTCTGGTGTCTTCTTCTGTTCCAAATGGCTGAAGTGTTAGGCCCACATAGGAGAATGTAAAGTCAACTAAGCTACCTGATACAACTATAAAATAGCAAAGTGACCAGTAGAACTACAACAGATGACTACCCCACACTAATTAAAAGAAACTTATACTTTAAGGGCGTAGCTAGAACTTATAATTAAGGTGTGCCTGTGAGATTTTAGGGGATTCTAAGGAGTTTTTCCTCGCCCCTGTTACCCATGGGCCTTTCCTTTTCTCTGATTGTCTAACACTCTGTAAAGCGCCATGAGACATGTGTAATGTTTTGGTGCTCTATAAATAAATAAAAAATTGAAAAATTTAAATTTTAGGTGTAGCCTATCAGTGCTAGACATTTAAACACTGTAGCCTATCAGTGCTAGACATGTAATCACTATCAGTGCTAGACATGTAAACACTATCAGTGCTAGACATGTAAACACTATAGCCTATCAGTGCTAGACATGTAAAAATAATCAGTGCTAGACATGTAAACACTATAGCCTATCAGTGCTAGACATGAAAACACTATAGCCTATCAGTGCGAGACATGTAAACACTATCAGTGCTAGACATGTAAACACTATAGCCTATCAGTGCTAGACATGTAAACACTATCAGTGCTAGACATGTAAACACTATAGCCTATCAGTGCTAGACATGTAAACACTATAGCCTATCAGTGTTAGACATATAAACACTATCAGTGCTAGACATGTAAACACTATAGCCTATCAGTGCTAGACATGTCAACACTATCAGTGCTAGACATGTAAACACTATAGTCTATCAGTGCTAGACATGTAAACACTATCAGTGCTAGACATGTAAACACTATAGCCTATCAGTGCTAGACATGTAAACACTATCTGTAGGAGCCCAATGCAAATTAACATCCACCAGAATGTCCATACGAAAATGTTCATCATGTAATGTCAACTATTTAACTAGTTAGACTGATGATGCAAAATTTGCTAGCAAGTAAGCTAATATGGAAAGTTTGCTAGCAAGTTAGCTATGGCTAAGATGGAGAGTCTGTTTGGGGAATGTGTTGTGTTTGGGCGCATATCGCCATCTAGCGAGGCGGAGTAAAACATTAATACTTTGGTCTACGACAGTGTTTTTCAAACTTTTTCAGTTTCAGGACCACTTAACTAACCCTAGCTAAAAAAAAAAAAGATTAGACCTACTTCAACAGTAGCCTATAATTAGTCTACACTATAGGCCTACTCACTGAACCACCTTGCTTATTGTCTTTGCACTTTGCTTATTGTGTGGATTCATACTGTATGATTTAAACTGGCATATCATACATAGACAGTGTTACAGAACTGTTTTTACATACAAGTTGGTTCAATATTGCAAACAACTCATCTATATTATATTTTACCACGTCTGCTCGCGGACCACTTGGGATAGCTTGCGGACCACCAGTGATTCCCGGACCACACTTTGAGAAACACTGGTCTACGAATATGACAGTGGTCCAGTCAAATCTTTTACTGTCTATGGTCAAATCCCAGCCGAGCTATAAATGTAGCTCGACTTACCTGTGCATGTAAACATACTGACTGACAAAATATCAGAATGAGTAATTATAACAGACGAGTAGCCCTGTGGACACACAATATTGTTGGAAAATTGAGATGTGTGAAACACTATTTGACTCAAATGGTAATCAGAAATAATTTGTTATAAAAAAAAAAAGACTAAAATGTGTTGAAAAACTGACTAAGACAGTGGGTCCCAGTTAAGTGGTACAGTGGGTCCCAGTTAAGAATTGAAACTTCATTCACCATCAAGGTGATTCATGCAGCTGGGTGAAATGTAAGTACAACTGCAGCCGCTTGGGGGCAGCATAGTCCACTGTGGCGTTCCACGGTCGAACCGGACGGAGCAATCGACAGCAAGGGCTGTGAGTTTTCAGTGCGTTTCTCTGTGTTTTTAGCAGCCCCTGCAACATGCTAGTCCACTGTAGCCTATAAGCTTTGTACATAATGTTAAACATAGTTTTGGATTCAGTGGCAAGATGTCTTGATTGTACAGTGCCTGTCTCTCAGCAATGTTTTAAAATGAGAGCTTCGTCAGCTGGCAGTAGGCTACTTTGTCGGCAGTCATGAGAAGTTCGCTTGCTAACAGAACATAAATATGCTGCCCAGACACCTCGTGAATAGTTCTGATTTGTTTTACTACACTAACGATGTTAAATATAGCCTTTGCCTACAGCATCTCCTTAACAGTAATGTTAACAAAATGACAGCATTCATATGACAAAGGAAAACGAATTCGGTCACTCAAGACTGTGCCACAGCAACCAGTGTAGGCTACAGTCCTACCCAATAGGCCTACTCGAAGCAGATAGCGTTGTCTGACGGTCGAGTGGGTTAATGTGCGTATTTCCAGAACAGGTCTGCAACTTTCAGGCAGTTCTGAGTTCGAATCTAGGCAGGAGCAGAGCCATATAAAGGCCTAGGCCTATTGTTATCATTTTTTGCAAGGTGTTGCTCCTGGCAATACTTGTTTATAAGACGTTTGGTGATTAGTTGATAGCTGTTTTTGGGACACGTTAAATGTTCTTTATAATGAGCGCATCCGGGGAGTAAAACGACTGTTACGCGCTGTTACAACTGTAGGCTACAATGATTGCAATACAAAAATATGCGCATGTTAGTTTTGTGATGTTTTGCACTTTTGCCTCATGTATTTTCAGGTTTGAGGGCTTTTTTGGCAAGATTGACCTTGGTTAGACTCTGTATATGTTATTTCTCCGTATGGAAAATAAAGTGAATTTTCGACACACGTCTGTTATTAGTTCAATAACAAGTGTTCCTTGTTAAAACATGTGACTAGTGAAACTCAAATGATTTTAGAAATATTTAGCCAAAGCCAAAAAGTGTTAGAGAAAAGGAGAGACGACGGTGCAGCTCAGATGTCTTCTTAATTTCCTTTATTCTTTAGTAAAAGGTGCAGAACATTATTAAACTTTGACTATGTTTCGATGTTCGTTAGTCAAAAACATCGACACATCGAAACGTTAGTCAAAGTTTAATAATGTTCTGCAGCTTTTACTAAATAATAAAGAAAATTAAGAAGACATCTGAGCTGCACCGGCGTCTTAACCTGACCCTAGCCAGATGAATTTCGCTCCGCCTAGCTCCATTCATCCATCTGGAACCGATCCATTGAAGTGTTGCTTCAGAAGGCTGGGCCTAATCAAAAAATGCTTGCATATGATTGAATAAGCCACTTGTCCGTCATCTATTGACGTGCTACTTCAACCACTCACATCGAAGCCAACCCGTGACGCTAATAACAGTGTCACAGTCACTTCTACGCTATGTCACATCTATGAAACTCCCGCCCTGCGTCCTGATTGGCTGAACCATAAAGTCGGTTGCAGAAATCACTCTCAATGGAAGAGGTCCCAGATGGCTGTGAGTGAAGCTAGGCGGAGCTATAGCGGAACGAAATTCATCTGGCTAGGGTCAGGTTACCGGCGTCTCTCCTTCTCTCTAAAATATCTGTCCTGGCCTGGTTGCACCGGATTGTCGCCAAACGACAGAAGCACGGAGAACCCTCCTTTGTCTACCAAAAAGTGTTACTTTGTGCCCCATGCTCCCCCACTGCTTGTGAAAGAAGGGGGGGGGGGCTTAACGTGAAAAAGCTTAATGTCCCAAAGCGGCAACAAGTCATAATGGTAGGCTACAGGAAGTGGGGGGAGGGTATGGGATGACCAGAGCCGTCTTCGCTGTGCTATTCAGAAAGCATCTTCTATTGTCTTTCCAGGCGCACACAGCTCGTTACCATATAGCCTATCGAGTGCCTTAACAGATAGGCTCTGCTCTTGGGTTTGGCCTCACAGCGAACTCAACCCTCTTGTTGCTTGCAGTTTGTTAAATAAAGCGATGCAGATTACATTATTTATTTCTGATTAATTGCGTCTTTTGATGTCTTTTGCAACATCTGCTTGTTAGGCTGGGCTACTGTCAATGTCCTGTACAGGTAAATGTTCAACAATTGCTGGTGTAGGCCTACAGGCTATAATCAATTAGGGACTGTTCGTTATTTATTTAAGGGGCTACCAGAGGAGTTTTGGGAGCGTTAGTCAAAAAAGACGTAACCCTCCCTCGCCAGCAAGAAATTTTTCTATGACCTTCCAAAGTGATTGAGAAAAAACGCATGACCCTCCCCAGTCCCAACAATTTATTGATGCGGTCTGTAGGCTACTGGGTCAATTTGGGAGCTTGCATGCTACGACACCTTCCTTGAAATGCCTTGAAAAGGCTGTCGTTTGCACAATTTCACAAATAATCACCGGGACCGAAACAAACCTGTCAAATTTTCCCGGGTTTATCGCGTATTTTAACTTTTTCCTCGCTGTCTTAGGAGGAGCTGCAGGGCCGTCGCAAGGGGGTGCGAGGCCCTGTGTGAACTTGACAGATGCATGAACTTACGTGCATGAAATCATGCGATAGCTTACTTTACACATAACCAAGGCTACCGTCGGTGCATTTTAGTAGCCTAGTCTAATAAGCTACACCAGCTTGTCTTTAAGAGGGGAAATTGTATAGCCTATAACATAGCTGAGTCACATATTTGGCCATATGGTGTGTATCATAGGCTACATCACGAAACCAAATAGTGTAACAATGGCGAACACTTTAACAGGGGAAATTAATTGGGCATGAATCATTGTGCTGAACGGTATTTGTCAATGAGCAGAAACACACACGACATTCAAACTGAAGATGTGCACTATGGAAACTGCTCTGTAGGCTAACATTGGACAAATAAATGACACTGACTCGCCATGTCCTGACGTGCTGAAAAAGAAAAGAAAAAACACTTTTTTTATAGATGGTTATGAGGAGCAATATGAGTCTGAACTCCGTGTCATTCAGACTCAACCCTCTTGTTGCTTTGATATCTTTTTCGTTGTCGTTTGAACGTCGGCAAGCAGGCATGTTGCGGTTGCAATTTAAGTGAAATTTCTACAGTAGGCCTACAACATGCAACATGCTTGTTAGGCTGGGCTACTGTCTTGCACAGGTAAATGTTCAACAATTGCTGGTGTGCAGGCTATAATCAATTAGCTAAATCATTTGTCTAGCTGTTTAAAAAAAAAATCGTGCTACATTCAAACGTAAACGGTGCTTTGATGTCTTTTTCGTTTGAACGTCGGCAAGCAGGCATGCTGTGGTTGCAATGAATGAGGATAATTCTGCGGATTTATTTTTTGCATTATTTTGAATATGACTCGCTCCAGTCTCAACAGCACGTCTACTTTTTCCACACGCATCTAAGTTCTAACACACATCCCCTCTCGCTTTCTCTCTTTCCAGCCCTGCGCACGGGGGTTTCTTAAAGGAGCTGCACCATTTTACAACAATTGCATCTACATTTTCATATTAGAATGTTTTGTCTGTTTAAGTGTAAGCTGAAACTACCGTGATCAATTTAAGTTCCCGTGCCCCCGCTGAAAGTCTCATGCTCTTATCATTACACTATCACATCTATAAGTAACTGTAAACCTGACAAATAGGGTATAAGATATATAAACTCACACTATTGTATTATCATATATGTTTGGTAATGGCTCACTGCGTCATGCAAGCAGTTAAGTCAAGTTGCATCAAAAATAGTAGTGGCAGAACTCCCAAGTGACACCTTGTGGTTGTTTGTTGATTGTTTGAATAATGCAACATCTCATTTACTTCAACTCTCCGTGCGTGCTTACTACGGATTGTGTGTCGGGAACCCTTGTCATTAACCTCACGTGGCAAGTTTAGTTGGAAACGCCACTTCACTATCAGTGCTAGACATGTAAACACTGTAGCCTATCAGTGCTCTCAAAATCAATGTAATCGTGTGACAATCAAAACCCGCATGTTCAAATATGCCACTCGCAAGAATAATTCACCTTCAGAGGCTGCACCTTTAAAACTTAAATACCACAATAGCACCATAGTTCATTTTAAAACTCTAATTACAAAAACAATAATTTGATAATAAGTTGATCTAATTACAAAAACAATAAGCAATAACGCTATTTTAAGTTAGAGTGAAAATGCAGTGCCTATTTTGGAGATGGGTTTTATTGTATATCTCAAATAACACGTGAACTAGGCATTGTTTATTGATTAGCAAACTGTGTAACGGATTGGCCGAAGTAAGCTATTAATACTTGGGAAAATATCCTTTGAACAGACATCAGGAACCACGATCAGTGTGATTAGTTACTTTACTCCTAATTTGCTGTGCAAACAGTCATTTCAGGGTCTCCGGTGGCGCGTCCGTAAGTATAAGTATATATACTCTTTTGATCCCGTGAGGGAAATTTGGTCTCTGCATTTATCCCAATCCGTGAATTAGTGAAACACACTCAGCACACAGTGAACACACAGTGAGGTGAAGCACACACTAATCCCGGCGCAGTGAGCTGCCTGCAACAACAGCGGCGCTCGGGGAGCAGTGAGGGGTTAGGTGCCTTGCTCAAGGGCACTTCAGCTGTGCCTTCTGGTCGGGGTTCAAACCGGCAACCCTCCAGTTACAAGTCCGAAGTGCTGACCAGTAGGTCACGGCTGGCCCTAATAATGCACGCTGGCTGCGTTTTGACGGGTGCAATGCGAGGCTAGTGAAAGACGGCGGGGCTTGGATTTAAACATGGAAACAATTTCATCATAGAGAGTGAATAAACTTATGAAACAGAGAAGTATCGTCATGTAATCCATTGATTTCAACAATGTAACTGTATTCTAAATACCAGCTATTTAAATTATAACTGTAACGGAATACAGTTACTAATAATTTCTATTATGAATACATAACGCCAGTACATGTATTCCATTACTCCCCAACACTGGTCAGAGATGCCCTTTCAGATAATCACTGTGTAATCGGTATAAAGTGTGTGTGTGTGTGTGTCTCTCTGTGTGTGTGTGTGTGTGTGTGTGTGTTTGTGTGTGTGTGTGTGTGTGTGAGAGAGAGAGAGAAAGGCAAGTGGTTGCTGTGAGTAA
>NC_055958.1:40993964-40996464 GCF_018492685.1 Alosa sapidissima | reverse complement strand
CTCTTATTTACTTATTTACTTACTTTTTTGTTTACTTGAATGTTATGTTTGTCTGTGGACTTAAATTGGAAAAATATGTCTTGTCTTAACCGTGGGATAGTGAGAAACGTAATTTCGATCTCTTTGTATGTCTGGAACATGTGAAGAAATTGACAATAAAGCTGACTTTGACTTTGTATAGTTGTGTATGTGAAGGAGTATAGTAGTAAATGTGAGAGAGTATAGTAGTGTATGTGAGAGAGTAAAGAGTATAGTAGTGTATGTGAGAGAGTATAGTAGTGTATGTGAGAGAGTTTAGTAGTACATGTGAGAGAGTACAGTAGTGTATGCGAGAGAGAGTATAGTAGTGTATGTGAGAGAGTATAGTAGTGTATGTGTAGTGTATGCGAGAGAGTATACTAGTGTATGCAAGAGAGTATAGTAGTGTATGCGAGAGAGTTTAGTAGTGTATGCGAGAAAGTATAATAGTGTATGCGAGAGTTTAGTAGTCTATGTGAGAAGGTATAGTAGTGAATGCAAGTGAGTATAGTAGTGAATGTGAGAGAGTATAGTGGTGTATGCGAAAGAGTATAGTAGTATATGTGAGAGAGTATAGTGGTGTGTGTGAGAGAGTATAGTGGTGTGTGTGAGAGAGTATAGAGTGTGTGTGAGAGAGTATAGTAGTGTATGTGAGAGAGTATAGTGGTGTGTGTGAGAGAAAGTTTGCATGAAACGGAAGGGAGTTTGCATGAAACGGAAGGAGTTTGATTTCTCAGTTCCTGATTGGTTTGTCAATGTCACTTCTCTCTAGCTAGCCAATTAAAATCAAGGAAGGGGCGGGACCTACACTGTCAACAATGTTCGTGTAGACCTAGTGGTGGAGGAAAAAATCAGCCAAGTCCTATGTTACTAAATATTAAACTACTAAACTAAACTACTACTGCAAACCGAATGCAAATTAGGCTACAAAGACATGAGGGGTGCCTATTCTATTGTAATTGCCTAGCTACCAACTCCTTTTGTCTGGCGAAGTCATATTTTGTTGAACTGAGTCCTGAAAAATTGCTGCGGGACCTAGCATTTACACAGTTCGCATAACGTTATAGTGGTAGGGGAAAAAATCAGCCAAGTCCTACAGTATGTGACTAAATATTAAACTACTACTGCAAACCGAATGCAAATTACAAAGACACAAGGGGTGACATATTCTATTGTAATGCCAGCTCCTTTTGTCTGGCGAAGTCATATTTTAGTGAACTGAGTCCTGAAAGATTGCCATTTCAGTTAGCTAGTTAGTTAGCATTAAGCCAGGCAGCAAAGACATGCTGCTGGTAGATAGTTTGGTAACCTAGCAACAATAAACACGTGACCCACAGCACTATGAAAGGAGCGCTGTCCGGAGCTCTGTTCTAGAATCTTTGGCTGCCAGTGCAAAAATAGCGATGTGGACACAGGCTCACGAGTCACTGGCAACAGCAGACAAGGTTACCAAAAACGTCTGCCAGCCAAACTGTAATGCACGTCCTTTTTGGAATGTTGCTGGAATGCTAGCTAACTAGCTAACTGCAATGGCAGCAATCTTTCAGATCTCAGTTCACTAAAATATGACTTCGCCAGACAAAAGGAGCTGGTAGCTAGGCAGTTACAATAGAATAGGCACCCCTCATGTCTTTGTATCCTAATTTGCATTCGGTTTGCAGTAGTAGTTTAATATTTAGCCACATAGGACTTGGCTGATTTTTTCCACCACCACTAGGTCTACACAAACTTTGTTGACAGTGTAGGTCCCGCCCCTTCCTTGATTTTAATTGGCTAGCTAGAGAGAAGTGACATTGACAAACCAATCAGGAACTGAGAAAACAAACTCCTTCCTTTTCATGCAAACTCTCTCACATACACCACTATATTCTCTCACATACACCACTATACTCTCTCACATGTACTACTATACTCTCTCGCATACACCACTATACTCTCTCACATTCACTACTAAACTCTCTTGCATTCACTACTATACCTTCTCGCATACACTACTATACTCTCTCACATAGACTACTAAACTCTCTCGCATACACTACTATACTCTCTTGCACACACTAGTATACTCTCTCGCATACACTACTATACTCTCTCTCACATACACTACTATACTCTCTCACATACACTACCAAACTCTCTCACATACACTACTATAGTCTCTCACATACACTACTATACTCTCTCACATACACTACACATACACTACTATACTCTCTCACATACACTACTATACTCTCTCACATACACTACTATACTCTTTACTCTCTCACATACACTACTCTACTCTCTAACATTCACTACTATACTCTTTCACATACACTACTATACTCTCTCACATACACGACTATACCCTCTCATACATACATGTAAAATGACTATAATAGTGAGTGTGCATGGGTATAGTGGTGTATGTGCAAGATTATGATAGTGTGTGTAAGACCAAGTATGAATTAAGGCCTAG
This sequence comes from Alosa sapidissima, assembly GCF_018492685.1. Classification (NCBI taxonomy): domain Eukaryota; kingdom Metazoa; phylum Chordata; class Actinopteri; order Clupeiformes; family Clupeidae; genus Alosa; species Alosa sapidissima. The sequence continues at coordinate 40,993,985 of NC_055958.1, read as the reverse complement.
ACGGCCCCTCATATGTGTGTG
>NC_055958.1:40968964-40976464 GCF_018492685.1 Alosa sapidissima | reverse complement strand
GAATTCAAATTAGGAGGCAGAGAATTCCAGAAATTGAGGCTTTCTATTGGCTCCCTATGTCCAAATAGAACATGACAACCAATCACAGTGCAGAATTTCACAAAATCCCACCCACAACATTTGCATGTGGCACACAAGTTAACATGCTGGCCAAAGGAACTCTAGCTATTAAACTAGTGGCTTCAGTGTGACACTTGTAACCACATGTAAACTAGTGAAGGCAGAACTGCCTAAACTAGTGGGTATTTTGGCCTTTACATGTTAACAAGTGACCATTTTGGCATCTCACTAGTTAACTAGTGGGGCTGAAATGGCCTTCACTAGTTAACTAGTGGGCATTTTGGGGCACACTAGTAAACTAGTGACACTTTTTGCACCTCACTAGTTAACTAGTCGAATGGAAATTGCCATCACTAGTTCACTAGTGGGTGTTTTGGTGCACACTAGTAAACTAGTGACACTTTTTAGACCTCACTAGTTAACTAGTGGGCATTTGTGTCTTCACTAGTTAACTAGTGAGCAGTTCTGCCTTCACTATGTGCCGGTCGGAGTTATTGCCGCCGCCTTGTAGGGGATAGTACAGTGCTTAGCCTAGGGAGCTCTGAGTGGGACGGGATCTAGGTCCCCCACACCCAATAGCTGTAGCCCCAATGTTCGTGTATATACGAGCAAGTTGTGTCCTGTTCAGCAGCCCAGACTAAGTGTGGGCTTAATAGACTGGTTAAAGTGGGCTTCAGGATGTAAGGGATTGTGGTGTATGAAAAGTATGTGCTGGATGTACACTCACCCCTACACTATCCAAGTCTAGCTGAATCAGGTGGGATGCCCCAACCCCCAGGTAAGTACCCCAAAAGACAGATGACTATAATAGTTAAGGGAAATAATATTTATTACTCCCTCCTAAGGTACTAAATGATAAACACAGGACCTTTAGATAACTTTAAGTTGTGCTTACAAAACTATCTCTTAACATGTAACAAGAAAACATCAATCCACCTTTGTCATTAGATTGACATGAATTAACAATCCCACAGATAATGGACTTACTGTTCTATAACACTTTTCCCTTCAGATCAGACATCCACTTCAAATGACTTTCATATATGATTAATAAGTCAATTAAATTCACATTTCTTCAAAATACCAAACTGTGAAAACCAGTATGAATCTCAGAGTAATGATACATTCGATCCAAAACAGAATCTCAAATTTAGGCAGAATGACAATCAAAAGAAAAACATTCACATTCAAAATAGTGTGTGCAAAGTCAGTGTAAATGACGTTAGCTGTCCGTGTACAGGCGCGTTTCAGTTCAGTTCAGTTCAGGCGCCGTGTGGAAGTGTGAGAGAATCAGTAACAGTCTTGTCTCCCTCCGAACGTAGTGTGAATGGCGCGTGTGTGTGAGTGAGTGAGTGAGTGTATGAACACAGCTTTCAGTTCAGTTCAGTTCTGTTCAGGCTGAAGAGCGTGTGTGTGCGTGTTTTGTCAGTGTAATTGTTGTAAAGAGGTAGTTACCCACAACCAGCGAGATCAAAACGTGGATGTCGGATAAATGGCAGGGCAGGAACCTTCCCAGGCTATCTTCTCAGATTTTGGTTCACTAGCCATCAACAACACAACCTCGAAATGGCGGCACTTCGTGTAACGTTAGGTGAACAGGCAAAGGGGTTAGCTTCTCTAACAACTCCTCCGGCATGCTGCAGTCACTCGTCCAAAATCCACACAACTAACAAAATAAACGAATTTCACTACACTATAGTAAACGACATAAATGAAACATTTGTCTCCAGCTCACACCTCAACGCTCTTCCAGCCGTCTTCTGTGTAGCCCAACATATGCCGCCATGTTACGTTACTCCCTCTAGTAGCAAATGTTTACTTTTAAATCAAATGCACCCCGACTTTGATGCCCTCACTACTAAATAAAACGTAAGCAATATTAACGTGATACTGACTTATAAATCCACCAAATATGGCTTAACTGCGACTTACTTTCTAACTTTGGTTCAGCCCGGTAACAGTAGGCTAATCACTTAGTTGACGAGACTCATTCACGTTACTCCAGCTCTGCTCGTTCCTTTTCCTGCGCGTTCACGTGAGCCAACCTCTTAAAGGCACAGTAACAATATTTGTACCCGCTACAGCTAGTTTTGAAGCACTAGTTAGTGCACATTTCAGTGTCCACTAGTGAACTAGTGAACATGCTGAGCATTACTAGTTAACTAGTAAGATATGAAACATATGAACTAGTTAACTAGAGAGAATTTGGGCCTTACTAGTTAACTAGTGAGCATTTTGGCTGTCACTAGTTAACTAGTTCACACAGAAATGGCTCACTAGTTAACTAGTGGACAGAGATGGCTTGCATGTACATGACAATTATGCCTGATATCTGAATAAATGCTCAATCGGCTTGCCATATGTGAGCGTGTGTGTGTGAGTGCGAGTGTGTGCATGTTTGTGAGCGTGTGCTTGTGTGTGTGTGTGTGTGTGTTTGTGTGTGCTTTGATTGTGTGTGTGTGTGTGTGTGTGTGTGTGTGTCTGCATGTGTGTGTGTGTGTGTGTCTGCATGTGTGTGTGTGAATGATTGTCCAGCTGTTAGCAGCCTCTTAGCTTTGCTGGTCTTATTTCCTGGAAGCTCATCTTCACAAATCAAGAAGGGGGGCATAATTAATGTCTCTCTCTCTCTCTCACACACACACACACACACACACATACAAAAGTACCACAATACCCTGAAAATAAACACGTCACAATACCTGATATTATTAGTGTCGATAGTTTTAAGGATGACAGGGTTGTTTTGCAATAAGATACGTATTTTTTATGTCAGTGTGCACAAAGCATGCCTCCAGTGCTTCCCATAGCCTATGTGTCTTTTCCCCTCACACACACACACACACACACACACACACACTCACAGAGAACTGGTTCTAGATAACTATCACCATTGGTTCTAGATAACTATCCCGTTAGAGAGAATTGCACTATGCGCAACTATTTTCCACTAGCCTAAAACCATGAGACTAAAAGCTAATTACTTTCATGCTCTTCTTAAAGTGGCAGGCACTAGGTTAGACCTACACACACCACCAATGCATTGACATGACAGACAAGGGTAATGGGTCTAAAAATCATTATGGAGTACCGGTATTCAAATTACTACATATTTTAGCTATTTGTAATCATACAGATCATAAAACACACACAAACAATAATTGAGGTCAAAATTCTTTGGGTGTCATCTGCATAGCTATGATATGAAATAAAATTATTTTGATGATTTGTCCAAGTGGGAGAATAGAGAGGTTGTGTACCCCTGATGACCCCTTGACCTTGGTGTTGAGGTATAGTTGCCGATGGCAACAAGAAGCCCCTTTCTTGTACATGTGATTTGAGTCAGTTGATAATCCGTCCAGTTGTACAAGGATACAAGGATACAAGGAAGTTTATTGTCACATGCATATAGTTACTGGAAGTAAGAAATGCAGTGAAATTATGTCTGGTGTCAGCCTATTTGGCATTAATGGGGGGGGGGGGGGTAAAGAGTGCAGTAGAAGAGGGGTTTAGTAGATTAAGTGGCAAGGGCTGCATAAAAAAGGTGGGGGAGTATTGGGATTGGGCGGGGGGCACCAACAAGGAGCACCCAAGAGCAACAGGGGCAAGGAAAAACTCCCTTACCAAGGAAGAAACCTTGGGCAGATCCACGGCTCAAGGGGCTAACCCAACTGCCAGGGGTGTGTGTGTGTGTGTTGGGGGGATGACAGGGGAGATGGGATAGTGTGCTGTGTATGTGGGGAGAGGGCAGTGTGCAATATGTGTGTTGGAGAAGCTTCCTCATGAGACAATGTGCTGTGGATTGGGGGGGGGGGGCAGTGTGCTGTAAGTATGTTGGGGATGTGTGTTGGAGAAGCTTCCTGATGAAATAATGTGCTGTGTATGTGTATGTAGGGGAGGGGGGGGGCAGGGACTTACAATTGCAAGCAGAGTACTGTATGTATGATGTATGTGAGTGATGACAGTGAAGATGTGTGTGTGGGCGGGAGGGGAGTGGAGCAGTGACTGTGTGTGTAGTGTGTAGGTGGGGGCAGTGTGCTGTAAGTATGTAGAGGATGTGTGTTGGAGAAGATCCTGAAGACAATGTGCTGTGTATGTGGGGGCGGGGGGGGGGGCAGTGTGCAGCAAGTATGTAGCAAGCAGTGTGCTGTATGTATGTGAAGTGATGACAGTGATGATGTAAGTGTGTGTGTTGGGGATGGGGGTGGGGTGGGGGCAGAAAGGCTAGGCAATCAAGGACATGGGTAGATGGAGGAGAAATCAAAAATAATAAATAAAAAGTTCTATGGAGATGTGCAAAAGTTGGAGAAAGTCAGATATGTGTGTGTGTGTGTGTGTGTTTTGACGTGTGATGAAATAAGAAAATAAATAAAAGGTCTGTAGCATAGGGAGAGGGATGTAAAAGTGCTAAAAGTCTTGTAGGTGTGTGTGTGTGTGGGGGGGGGGGGGGGGGGGTCATGAGTGCTGAGTAGTGAATGAGTGCAAAGTCAGTATAGTGTGAGTTCAGAGTTGGGAAATGTTTGAGAGTGCTGAGGAGTGAATGTGTGCAAAGTCAGTATAGTGTGAGTTCAGAGTTCGGATGGCCTGGGGATAAAAACTTCTCCTGAGTCTCTCAGTTCTGGCTTTGTGACTACATAGGCGTCTTCTTGATTTCAGCGGTAGGAATAATCCATTGTTAGGATGAGAAGAGTCCTTCAGAATCTTTTGGGCTCTTAGGAGTACTCTTCTGGAATAGATATCTTGTAGAGCAGGGAGTTGAGTTCTTATAGTACGTTCAGCTGAGCGCACTACTCTCTGCAGAGTACAATCTCTAACTGTGGAGTTCCCATACCAGGTGATGATGCTACCAGTTAGAACACTCTCAACCGCTGAAGTGTAGAAGGCCTTCATGATGGATGTAGAAACTTTGAATTTCCTTAGCTGACGAAGGAAGTAGAGTCGTTGTCTGGACTTTTTCAGAACATATTGAGTGTTAACAGTCCATGTTAAGTCTTCAGTAATGTGGACACCAAGGTATTTAAAACTTGAGACTCTCTCTACAGGTTGCCCGCTGATCATTAGTGGGGTGTAACTGTAGTTCTGCTGCTGCCTTCTGTAATCCACTACCATTTCCTTGGTTTTATTGATATTCAGTGTCAAGCTGTTAGATTGACACCACTGTGCCACCTCATCAACCTGATCCAAGTACAGCTGTTCATTGTTGTTACTAATCAGGCCCAAGATCACTGTGTCATCTGCAAACTTGATGATGGAGGTATGACTACTGTTGGCTTTGCAGTTATGTGTGTATATGTTGTACAGCAGTGGACTCAAAACACAGCCTTGGGGAGCACCAGTGCTGATGGTTAATGAGTCAGATGTCAGACCCCCCACTCTAACCACTTGTGAACGGTTGGTGAGGAAGTCAAATATCCAGTGACACAGGGTGGTGTTCAGTCCTAAGGCCTTCATCTTTGTGACCAAGGTGAGAGGTACTATCGTGTTGAATGCTGAACTAAAGTCAATGAACAGCATCCTCACATAATTCCCATTCCCCTCCTCCAGGTGAGTTAAGGTGGTGTGCATGAGGTTTGAGATGGCATCCTCTGTAGACCTGTTGGCTCTGTAAGCAAATTGGAGGGGGTCGAAGGAGGCAGGGAGGGATGAGCAGATAATGTTTTTCACAAGCTTCTCAAAACACTTCATCACTGTAGACGTCAGGGCTACTGGGCGGTAGTCATTCAGACATGATGGACTTTTGTTTTTCGGTACTGGAACAATAACAGACTGCTTGAGGCAAGTAGGAACTATCTCTTGAGCCAATGATGTGTTAAAGAAGTGAACACAGGAGCTAACTGAGCAGCGCAGGATTTCAAAACCCTGTTAGAAATTCCATCCGGTCCAGTAGCTTTTCTACAATTAACCCTCCTAAAGGCATTGCTCACATCGACCTCAGAGACACAGAAAGGAGCATCCTCATTTGCTTCACATGCTGCAGCTAGTCCAATATAGTCACACATAGTGTTTTTCATGTCAAAGCGAGCATAAAAAGCATTAAGTTCATCAGGGAGGGCTTTACTCACATTCATCATAGGAGGGGACTTTCTTTCAAAGCCAGTGATGGTTCGGAGTCCTTTCCACACTCGTGCTGGATCACCCTCCAAGAAATCAGCTTCAACTCTGTCTCTATAGCGCCGCTTAGCATCTTTAATAGCTCTACGTAAACTATAAGATGCTGCTTTGTAATCCGTCATATCCCCTGAAATAAGCCCAGCGTTATAAGTCATGGTGCGTGTCTTTAATGCCGTTCTCACTTCTCTATCCACCCATGGCTTCTGGTTAGGGAAGCTTCGGATCTTTACAGTTGGGATGATGGAATCAGTTAGCATATTGATGTAACTCAATGATACTTCCGTAAACTCATTGATGTCAGCAGAGTTCGTCTTGAACATCTCCCAGTCAACGTTGCTAAGGGCGTCCTGTAGCCTGGCTTCCGATTTGTCAGTCCAGCGCTTGACCTCCTTCGTCACTGGGGGGTCCGTCCGACTTCTCTGTTTGTACATAGGCAGTAGGAAAACAGCGGCATGATCTGATTTTCCGAAAGCTGGTAGAGACTTCGCTTTGTAACTGTTCTTGAACTGTGTGTAGCAGTGATCCAGTGTGTTGTTACCACGTGTAGGGAAGTGAATGTGTTGAATAAATTCAGGCATGGACCGGTTCAGATGTACTTGATTGAAATCACCGGCCACAATAAGCGCAGCTTCAGGGTGCGTGTGTTGTTGTCTATTTAACACTTCTTGCAATTCTGAAACGGCAGCATCTGTGTTGGCTTGTGGAGGAATGTAGACAGCGTTGAATATTACCGAAGTAAACTCACGGGGCAGGTAGAAGGGTCGACAGACGATCGCTAGATGTTCTAGATGAGGCGAGCAGGACTTTGAGAGAACGGTGACATTTCTAGGATCACACCACTTGCTGTTCGTCATGATGCAAACACCGCCACCTTTCGATTTTCCAGATTCCTCAGTCCTGTCAGAGGGAGCAGCAGAGAAAAACTCCACCGGAGTGATGGCACTGTCCGGTACAAGTTCAGTTAGCCATGTCTCAGTAAAGCATAGAATGTTACAGTCCCTGATGTCTCTTTGAAAATGTATCCAGTTGTACTCACCCCCTTCATCTTGAAGTGCTTTGAGAGCCTGGTTCTGGTCCACCCTCACTGGACCCCTTCCAATTCGCCTACCTTCAGAACAGGAGCACAGAGGATGCCATCTCTATGGCACTTCCCTCTGCCCTGTCCCACCTCGACAATAGAGACTTTAGTTCAGCATTCAACACCATCATCACCTCCAAACTGGTCACCAAACTCAGTGAACTGGGCATCAATACCTCTCTCTGTAACTGGATTCTAGACTTACTAACCACTTTAGGTTAGAACCTCACCTCCTCAACCATCACCCTGAACAC
>NC_055958.1:40936983-40942357 GCF_018492685.1 Alosa sapidissima | reverse complement strand
CAACAACTAATCAATTAATATGCACTAAATACTAGGATGTATAGAAAAGGCACAAACCCAATAAAGATACGAGAGGGAGAACAAGAGAGATGGGTAGAGAGAGAGAGAGAGAGAGAGAGAGAGAGAGCAGGAGAGAGAATGAGAGAGAGAGAGAGAGAGGGAGAGAGAGAGCAGGAGAGAAAATGAGAGAGAGAGAGAGAGAGGGAGAGAGAGAGCAGGAGAGAAAATGAGAGAGAGAATAGGAGAGAGAGAAGGGAGGGAGAATGATAGAGAGAGCGGGAGAGAGAGAGAGAGAGAGAGAGAGAGGATGTAACAGGACTGATTTCTTTCACCAAAGGAGGGGAGTACGACAGGGTTGTAGTTTAAGCCCTACACTGTTTAACGTTTATATAGACGAATTGGCAAACACATTGCAGAACTCTGCAGGTTCAGGACTCATGCTGCAGAACACTGAGGTCAAGTGCTTGCTTTTCGCAGACGACTTGGTTTTGATATCACCAACAAAAGAGGGCTTGCAGCACCACATGGATGTATTAGCAAAATTTTGCCACACATGGGCCCTAAAAATAAATTCTGAAAAAACCAAGGTCTTAGTGTTTCAAAAACGTTCCAAGCTGCAGGGAAACGCCAACAATTTTAAAATAGGCAACAGGACAATTGACCAGAAAAATAACTACACCTATCTAGGCATAACTCTGACTTCAACGGGACACTTCGGCTTGGCTGTGAAGGAACTCAAAGAAAAAGCAAAAAGAGCATTTTATGCCATTAAAAGATCAATTAGATTGGAGCTACCAATTAGAATTTGGATTAAACTTTTTAAAACTGTGATCGAACCAATTGCACTATATGGCTCTGAGGTATAGGGTTTGGGACATGAATTCTCAACCTGGGATAAACACCCAATCGAAGCCCTGCATGCAGAGTTCTGCAAAAGTATCCTCCGGGTACAGAGGAAGACGCCGAACAATGCATGCAGGGCAGAATTAGGCCAATATCCCCTTATCATCAATATTCAAAAAAGAGCCCTCAAATTCTGGCAACACATTAAAATGAGCAACCCCGACTCACTCCACCATCTAGCACTTCAAAGCCAAGAGCAAAACATAGGAAGGAGCCCACTTAGCCAACTTGTCCTGAGACTCAGTGACCTCACACCATCCCACATCACTGAGGCCCGGGACAATGTTACAGTAGCAAGAACAATTAGACCCAACCAAATTACAAACAATGAAAAGGAAAATTACATCACCTATTGGAAAGAAGTAACCCAAACACAATCTAAATTACAATGTTATTTGGCCCTAAAACGTGAATACACAACAGCTACTTACCTGAGTACACTGAAAGACCCAAAACTCAGGAAAACCATGACTATGTACAGACTCAGTGAGCACAGTCTCTCCATTGAAAAAGGCAGACACAGGCAGACCTGGCTGCCCAGAGAGGAGAGGCTGTGCTCACACTGCAGCTTGGGGGCTGTGGAGACAGAGCTCCACTTCTTAACAGAATGCCCAAAATATGAGGAAATACAGACATTATTTTTCAATAAATTAAATTCAACCCTCCCTGAATTCCAAACCTGGACAAATGAGGCTAAATTGCCTTACATCCTCGGAGCAGCCTGCCACAACCTGAGGGACAGCCAGTGAGGCCACAAGCACCAACAATGTTGTATTTGTTCTTATTATTAGAATTGTATATATATATATATATATAATTGTTGTCTTACTTTTATGTCTTCTATGTCTACTTTTATGTCCTCTTATATGTGAATTCTACAATTCTGTTAAGTATGTATTTATTTTCAATTTTTTTCCTCTTTACCTCTTCTGTGTACATGTAATTGAGCTTTGGCAATAATGTTCATGCAACGTTCATGCCAATAAAGCTTTCTTGAATTGAATTGAATTGAGAGAGAGAGAGGGGAGAGAAATTGTCATATTTAAAGCTATGGCAGCATCGGTACCAAACGCCTCGTGGTCTCCTGGGGAACCGTATCAGAGCAGCCAGCCCGTTGTCACGGCTACTCATCAGCAGGGGCGTTAGTGCGTTAAGCGGCTCCAACTGCAGCGAAGATGGAAGGATAGATGACAGAGAACGAGAGACAGAGAAAACGAGAGAGAGAGACAAAGGGGAGAAGACAAAGCACGAGATAGGAAAAAGACAGAGTGAAAGAGAGAGAGATAGAGAAAGACTGGGGAATGAGAGAGAGAGAGAGAGAGAGAGAGAGAGAGAGGGGGGAGAAGACTGGGGGGATAAGAGAGAGAGAGAGAGAGGGGGGAGAAGACTGGGGGGATGAGAGAGGATTATGGCACAAAGGGAATAAAAGGCAGGAAATGAAGAGTGACAGAGATAAGGAGAGAGATGGAGAGAGAGAACAGGGGGATGAGGAGAGAGATGGAGAGAGAGAACAGGGGGATGAGGAGAGAGATGGAGAGAAAGAACAGGGGGATGAGGAGAGAGATGGAGAGAGAAAGAACAGGGGGATAAGGAGAGAGATGGAGAGAGAGAACAGGGGGATGAGGAGAGAGATGGAGAGAGAAAGAACAGGGGGATGAGGAGAGAGATGGAGAGAGAGAACAGGGGAGAGAACAACTAAAACCCAACTAGACTAAACAGCATAGAGATATAGGACTAGACTAAAACCCAACTAGACTAAACAGCATAGAGATATAGGACTAGACTAAAACCCAACTAAACTAGACAGCATAGAGATATAGGACTAGACTAAAACCCAACTAGACTAGACAGCATAGAGATATAGGACTAGACTAAAACCCAACTAGACTAGACAGCATAGAGATATAGAACTAGACTAAAACCCAACTAGACTAAACAGCATAGAGATATAGAACTAGACTAAAAGCCAACTAGACTAGACAGCATAGAGATATAGAACTAGACTAAACCCAACTAGACTAAACAGCATAGAGATATAGAACTAGACTAAACCCAACTAGACTAAACAGCATATAGATATAGAACTAGACTAAACCCAACTAGACTAGACAGCATAGAGATATAGAACTAGACTAAACCCAACTAGACTAGACAGCATAGAGATATAGAACTAGACTAAACCCAACTAGACTAAACAGCATAGAGATAGATCTATAGAATAAGGAGATCAGGAATTAGAGATGATCGTTTTCAGTGATAAAACCTCCGTTTCCGTGTAAATGAAAGGCCAAACCGTGTGGAAATAATATGCATTTTTCTACTGTATGTGTATATGGGGTCTTAGAAGCCCCATCTGTCTTCTAGCCACAGTGGTTTTGTTGCAAACGAAATCAACCTAAGCATGCTCAGATCACTGTTGCTCACCTGTCCGTCATCGCACAAAGCCCAATCTGATTGGTCCGAACAGCTCTGGTTTGGGCATAGTTGCTCCACAACGGAACCCGGTGGTGGTAGTGTAGTGGTTGAGGAGTTTGGCTAGTGTGCTGTAGCCTGTAGGGTGGTGGTAGTGTAGTGGTTAAGGAGCTGGGCTAGTGTGCTGTAGCCTGTAGGGTGGTGGTAGTGTAGTGGTTGAGGAGTTTGGCTAGTGTGCTGTAGCCTGTAGGGTGGTGGTAGTGTAGTGGTTAAGGAGCTGGGCTAGTGTGCTGTAGCCTGAAAGTCGTCGGTTCGATTCCCAGCTTCCACCGTTGTGCCCTTGAGCAAGGCACTTAACCCCAAGCTGCTCCGGGGAAAAACATGTGATCCCTTGTGCATATGTAAGTCACATTGGACAAAACGTGTCTGCTAAATGTAATCAGTTTGGAAGTAGATACGATGTGTGTCCACAAACACTGTATCAGTTTGGGAGTAGATACGATGTGTGTCCACAAACACTGTATCAGTTTGGGAGTAGATACGATGTGTGTCCACAAACACTGTATCAGTTTGGAAGTAGATACGATGTGTGTCCACAAACACTGTATCAGTTTGGAAGTAGATACGATGTGTGTCCACAAACACTGTATCAGTTTGGAAGTAGATACGATGTGTGTCCACAAACACTGTATCAGTTTGGGAGTAGATACGATGTGTGTCCACAAACACTGTATCAGTTTGGGAGTAGATACGATGTGTGTCCACAAACACTGTATCAGTTTGGAAGTAGATACGATGTGTGTCCACAAACACTGTATCAGTTTGGGAGTAGATACGATGTGTGTCCACAAACACTGTATCAGTTTGGGAGTAGATACGATGTGTGTCCATATTACTCCATTGATACTCAAATCTCTCGGCTGTTCCCCCTTTTGTCAAGTCCTGCATCCTTGTTACTGTTGATATGTCTGATAAACAATGGCCTTGCAGCATTAAAAACATTCAAATTCGTTATTCTGATTCTTGAAAATCATGACAAAAGCAGTCAACAAGTATGGGTACAAGGGAATAAATAACCATCAGAGGGAACAATTTACAGAGGCAAAAAAAATCCGGAAGAAAAAAAAAACTCTGACTAAACCTATATGACCGCCGCTTCATTAGTCATAATAATACAAGTCAAAGACCACTCAACCATTCAAAGCACTTTTGCTGCCTCCCACATTCTCCAACCATCTCAGCATTCTGTCTGCTAACAATCACAACGTAGCATGTCAATGGGGGTCCTTGGTTTTTTGACCTCTGTATTTTCAAAACTATATGAGGCCCTGGTTGCCTCGGCGACGATTAGGGGTTTTGATAAAGGATTTATATCTGAAAATGTTCAGAGCTCTAAACTGTACAAGTGTACCAAGTTCCATCCTTTTATGGGAAAAACTGACCTAATTAGCATATATCACATGTACAATGAGTTCAGTAAAACTGACCTAATTAGCATATATCACATGTATAAGTTCAGTAAAACTGCCATTAGTACTGTAGCGTCGGTGGATGTTCATGTCTAACGTTGAATGAGTGTCTCCCAGAATGCAGTGCGAGTGAATGCTGTAATGTGTAATGTTGGTTATAATAGTCGTATTTGCGTTTAGCATGTTGTATATTTGTTAGCGTGTTAGTCTCTTTGGTTGTACCTCATGTGTTTATGTGTGTGGTAAACCCTTGTTGTGTGTAGCATGTGCGGCTGAGACTACCCCTGTGTTGCCCTGTCCTAGTTGTCTGATTGTGTTTGAGTCTTCCTGTTCCAATAAATGGCCGTCCTGGCCAAAGGTGAATCTTGTCTAAGGGTGAGATCGCTACATTACCATTTTTGGTCTCTGTGATCTGTGTGTCTGTGTGAACTGTGTGTCTGTGTGATCTGTATGTCTGTGTGATCTGTGTGAACTGTGTGTATGGGCCATTGGCACATGGCCACAGCTTCCTTTAATGACTTGCGCCATCGCTGTAGCTTTGTTTGGCTGTACTGTAATCGGCAGGTCTTTGCCCCATTGCTCCTGAGAGT
>NC_055958.1:40899483-40924483 GCF_018492685.1 Alosa sapidissima | reverse complement strand
CCCAAGGGGAAATTCAAGGTCTCAGTAGCATACAGACATCACACACAACATGCACTTACAGCAGAAATGGTAAATATAAGTATAAACATATAACAAAACTCCACTGTACAATAGAGACAGTAGGAGATAAGAAAGATAAGAAAACTAACAAAACTAAATACTAAATACACTATATAAGTTAAATTAAGAAAGTCCAATGTGCTTGAGGGTGATCAAGCATAAGACGCTTGTAGTGACAGGGCCAGGACTGGTGAGGTGCTAAAGGGAGTGAGTGTCATGGTGAAGGTGCAAACAGTAGTCCAGCCATAGTCCTTAGTTATGTGTGCCTGGCAAGGTGCTCAAGAGAGTGAGTGTCATGGTGAAGGTGCAAAAAGTAGTCCAACATTAGTCCAACAGTGCAACAGTGCAAGAGTAAGGTCTAGAGACCAGCATAAATAATATAGACAAATAGGAGAGTAAAGTATAATGTAGACAAGGTAAAAAAAACTATGTCAGTGCAAGAACAGGTTGAGGTAATAGGGTTATAGCCATTCATTCATTCAGTATTGTAGCAGAAGCCTGACCGCAGCCATTGATCATGTGTGCTAATATAGCATGAAAAACAGTGTAGCAGGAAAACAGTAGTAAAAACATTAGGCTGTGGACATTAGTAAAACAATAGTAAAACAGTAGTGGGCAGTCAGTACTCAAACATGGAGAGGGTGGAGAGGCAGACAGACTAAGCAGAGAAGTCTATCTCTCCTCTTCCCTTTAGTGAGGCATTGAACAGTTCAATGGCCCTGGGGACAAATGACTTCCTCAGCCTTTCAGTTTTGCATGGCAGTGAGCGAAGTCTCCAGCTGATCAAGCTCTTTTGGTTTTTGATAGTGCTGTAGAGTGGATGGCATTCATTGTCCAAGATGTTGATCAGTTTGTTTAGGGTCCTTTTGTCAGATATTGAAGTGATGCACTCCAGTTCAGCTCCCACTACAGAGCCAGCTTTCCTTACCAGCCTGTCAATTCGCCCAGCATCCTTCTTCTTTGTGCTTCCTCCCCAGCATACCACTGCATAGAAGAGGGCGCTGACCACAACAGACTGATAGAACATCCTGAGGAGCTTGCTGCACACATTGACAGACCTCAGCCTCCTCAGGAAGTACAGCCTGCTCTGTCCTTTCTTGTAGAGTGCATCAGTGTTGGCTGACCAGTCCAGTTTATTGTACAGGTGTGTTTCAGCTGTCCAGTTCTGATTCATGCCCAAGACACATTTGAAAACTAACTGTAAACAGGTGACACTCACACACACACACACACACACACACAGACACATACACACACACACACACACAGACACAACCGTGCAAACAGACACACACACACACACTGAGCAGATGAAGGGAAATGTATTTTCTGACCAAATCCCTTCCACCTAGCCCCCAGGGGTTGTGCAATGTGTGTGTGTGTGTGTAAGTCTGTGTGTGTGTGTGTGTGTGTGCAAGTCTGTGTGTCTGTGTGCAAGTGTGTGTGTATAATGGAGGGTGGGGGGAGGGGGTGGAAATGTGGGGTTGATGGAAAAAAACAAGAGAAAAAGAAGAAGTGGTTTAAGCCTTTGAAAAAACAGAAAGAGGGCCAGAGAGGGAGGGAGAGAGAGAGAGAGAGAGAGAGAGAGAGAGAGAGAGAGAGAGAGGGAGAGGGAGGGAGATGGCTTTGAGCAGCGTTGGAGAGTTCTTGTGCTGCAGGGTGGATTATGTGGTCTGTCAGTTGTAAGGGTTGAAGGATAAGACACACATACACACACACACACACACACACGGTTGTAAGGGTTGAGGGATAAGACTGTCTGGAACTTCTCACAAAATAAATGACATCACTGGGGAGACAGCACTCTTTTGTGTCAATGTGTGTGTGTGTGTGTGTGGGTGTGTGCGTGCGTGTGTGTGGGTGCGTGCATGTGTACTCTACAGTGTACTCACTCTCTACTCTACAGGCATACACACCTACAATTAAGCCACACACACACACACAGAGGGAGACAGAGAGAGAGAGAGAGAGTCTAACCCTACAATCAAATCTAAGAGCTACAGGTCTTCTTAAAACGTAAAACTAAAACACAACACACAAACACACAGACAGACAAACACACACACACACACACACACACACAACACACACACACACACACATACACACACACAACACACACACACACACACACAACACACACACACACACACACACACACACACACACACACACACACACATAATGTGAAGCAGACGTTAAGACTAGGAGAGAGGAAGCTATGTGACACCTACATGGGTGTTTATTTTAAGCTATTCACACACACACACACACACACACACACACACACACACACACACACACACACACACACACTGCATACCACCCGCAAACCCGGGCATTCCAGCTTGATTACAGAGAAAGTGAATGAGAGAGAGAGAAAAAGAATGCTGCTCGGAGAGAGAGAAGTCAAGTCAAGTCAAGTCAAGTTTATTTATATAGCGCATTTCATACACAGAGGTCATTCAATGTGCTTTACATAAACAAAACCAAACAATAATAACAAATAAAAGCATAGAAAGGCAATATAGTCAAAGAATAGTTAAAAGGTAAATATCATAATAAAAAGAAAACATAAAACACAAGGTAAAATAATTTAAAAATAAAGGATAATTAGTGAGCAAAAAACAAAGGCAAAAGTAGTAAAAAAAAGTAATAAAAGATAAAGTAGAATAATTATCAAGGCAGATTCAGAATTTGTAACTCGGCACAGTTAGCAGAAAGCATCTGAGAACAGTTTGGTCTTAAGTCTAGATTTAAAACTGGCTACAGTTGGGGCCTTTTTGATGTCATCCGAAAGTTGGTTCCACAGCTGAGCCGCATAGCAGCTAAAAGCTGCTTCACCATGTTTAGTTCTAATTGTAGGTTTTACTAGCAGGTTTTTCACCTGGGACCTGAGAGGACGAGAAGGTGTGTACTGCTGAAGCATGTCTGATAGGTATTTAGGTCCTGCTCCATTTACTGATTTATAAACAAGCAATAGTGCTTTAAAGTCAATTCTGTGACTTACTGGAAGCCAGTGCAAGGACTTAAGAATTGGAGTA
Source organism: Alosa sapidissima (assembly GCF_018492685.1). Taxonomy (NCBI): domain Eukaryota; kingdom Metazoa; phylum Chordata; class Actinopteri; order Clupeiformes; family Clupeidae; genus Alosa; species Alosa sapidissima. Next base: position 40,921,379 of record NC_055958.1, on the reverse strand, counting down.
ATGTGGTCAGTTCTTTTAGTTTTTGTTAGAATCCTAGCTGCTGCATTTTGTATCATCTGAAGCTGTTTAATAGTCTTTTTAGGAAGGCCTGTGAACAGTCCATTGCAGTAATCAACCCTGCTGGAGATAAATGCATGAATGAGTTTTTCTAAGTCATATTTTGACATCAGCCCTCTGAGTCTGGCAATATTTTTGAGGTGGTAAAAAGCTGATTTAGTTGTCGCTTTCATGTGGCTGTTGAAATTTAGATCACTGTCAATTAATACACCAAGATTTTTAACTGTATCCTTTGCCTTCAACCCTTTTGTGTCAAGGAGACTGGCAACCCTAAGTCTTTCCTCCTTTTTACCAAATATAATTACTTCAGTTTTTTCTTTGTTCAGTTGAAGAAAATTTTGAGACATCCAGGTGTTGATTTGTTCTATACACTGACACATAGATTCAAGAGGACCATAGTCGTTTGGTGACAGAGCTAAGTAAATTTGTGTGTCATCTGCATAGCTATGATATGAAATCAAGTTATTTTGGATGATTTGTCCAAGTGGGAGCATATAGAGGTTGAATAATAGTGGCCCTAAGATCGACCCCTGGGGAACACCACAGGTCAAGGACGTTGGTGTTGAGGTACAGTTTCCAATGGCAACAAAGAAGCTCCTTTCTTGTAGATATGATTTTAGCCAGCTGATAACTATGCCTGTAAATCCAACCCAGTGTTCTAGTCTGTGTAGTAAAATATTGTGATCAACAGTGTCAAATGCTGCACTAAGGTCCAGTAGCACTAGGACTGATGTTTTACCTGAAATCTGTGTTTAGGCGTATGTCATTGGAAACTTTAATGAGAGCTGTTTCAATGCTGTGATTTGCCCGAAAACCAGACTGAAAGTAATCAAAATACCCATTTGATGTTAGGAAGGTGGTTAATTGATTAAGAGAGAGATGGAGAGAGAAAGAGGAGATATAGAGATGGAGCGAGAAAGAGAAGGAAATATAGAGAGATGGAGAGAGAAAGAGAAGGAAATATAGAGATGGAGAGAAAGAAGAAATATAGAGATGGAGAAAGTGAAGTATATATAGAGATGGAGAGAGAAAGAGAAGGAAATAGAGAGAGATGGAAAGATGAAGGAAGAGGCACAAGCGAAGAGAAATTAAGAAAAGAAAAAATGTGTCTGTGTGTCTCACTGTCTGCCTGATGATCTGTCTGTCTGCCTGTATGTATGGATACTGTCTCTCTCTCACTAGTCTCGCTATATAACTTATATGCTGTTATACATAAAGAAGTGATGGCACCCTGATAGGTAATATGGTTATATGTGTGTGTGTGTGTGTGTGTGTGTGTGTGTGTGTGTGTGTGTGTGTGTGTGTGTGTGTGTGTGGAGTCTGTCCAGCCTCTGAGTGAGAGAGATGATTGGTGGAGATCTGATGGCTGTTGAATGAGAGAGTGGAGATGATTGGTGGAGATCTGATGACTGATGAGTGAGAGAGTGGAGATGATTGGTGGAGATCTGATGACTGATGAGTGAGAGAGTGGAGATGATTGGTGGAGATCTGATGACTGATGAGTGAGAGAGTGGAGAAGGGGGGGTTAAGGGCTCCCTCGTCCTTCCCTGTGTCAGAACTGATTTTCATGTCCATGCAAATTTACCGAAGTCTTGATTTTGAGAGATTTGAAATTCTATTCAATTATATTCTACTCTATTCTATTCTGTTCTATTCAAATCATCACCGCCATCATCATCATCATCATCATCATCATCATCAACTGTTTTTTATTCAGGAAGAAATCGTCTGAGCGTCAAGCTCTTTTACAGCAATGCCCTGAGTTTACAAAACACACAACAACAATGATCGAATTAAAGGCACACTGCCTGATCTTTTCCGCCTGATCTTCTCCTCCAATATAACAGCACACTGCCTGATCTTCTCCTCCAATATAACGGCACAGCACACTACCTGATCTTCTCCTCCAAATATAACGCCGCCTTAATAGCACCCGAGGCCCCAACCGCAAATATTAATTATGATTAAATGATACCCGGCACGCGATCTGACCCGACACATAGCGTGCGCTTTTGGTTAATAACATGCAGTGTAGCCTATCATTATTCAGCCTATGTAAAACCTTTACATAAACAGGAACAGAAAGCCCTCGAATCACGTCAGCCTACCCATGACATTGCTTATCAAAAAGGCTAGCCTACTGCACGAAAACAAGCGTTGAACTTTTACAACACTGGCTGTAGGCTAAGTTAAAAGATGGGTACACATATGGATGTTTAAAAGCTTTTCAAAAGTGCATGTGTTTGTCGTGTCGGGGGGTTCCCCAGGAGTTTTTTTTTTTAAATTCTGTCTACTTAACACACCAGTTTAACACAGTTTGGGAGGGACAGAAATACTTTTAGCCTACAGAACAAGCTGGCTCATGTGATGTGAACATGGCTACCTTATGCGTTATCACTACACTACATGGAGACATATCTCACGTTAACAATGGAGAAAACATAACATAGACTATTATATGTGCGAATGGGTTAGCACAAACTTAGCTGTTGGTGAACGGAGATGCAGATCCCTAATTCATTTATTTGCGCCACAGCCCATGTTCTGCGTTCACTCCAATGAGACAAGTGAAATACATGTTTTTAAAGCCGTTTCATTTCCAGGCTATTTGCTACGATATTTACCTGCTATGCCTTCTGTTTTCATGGACAGTTACAGGAATCCACGTCATTCGTTTATCGCTTCAATCCAACCCACGTTATCTCCAGAGTTTGTATGATAAGTTTGTCAGTCAGTTTCAGCCTCTCCTCTAGCTCCTCTACACCCGTTGGGATTTATTACGTTTTGTTACATTTTGTTACACTTTAGAATAGGAGAAGACAAAGGGGGCCTCTGCATGGATGTAAGAGCAGTACAATGTGCTCAATTATTTAGGCTAGCTCCAGAGTAGGCTAATGACGCCGCGAATACGGACACGCCGTTTATTATTATTGATTATCATTATTATTATTAGGAGGCCCCTCATTGGTCGAGGCCCCTGGGCTGAAGCCCAGGTAAGCCCCTGCATTAAGGCGCCAGTGGACACAGCACACCTGATCTTCTCCTCCAGTATAACAGCACACCGCCTGATCTTCTCCTCCAATATAACAGCACACTGCCTGATCTTCTCCTCCAATATAACAGCACACTGCCTGATCTTCTCCTCCAATATAACGGCACACTGGCTGATTTTCTCCTCCAGAATCTTAAAGGGCTTTCAGATATAACCTCCGGTTTATATGCAGAGGTTTGTCAAACAGAGGTCCTACCCTTCGGATGATTCAGATATGATGCTAACCTGCGGACCTTATACTGACCTTATACGGACCTATGTGTGACCTACATACACGCATATTACAGAATCCTAATTGACCTAAAGTATTTGTATGTGTGCTTCGAATAAACACATTCATCTGTTTTCAACGTTATGTAGCACAATTACTTGAACTCTAATTATGGTTTGCATTGGAGAGAGCATGCACAAAATTTATGGTACCAGCCAATTCAGTAGGCTAACTCAAGACTTCAAGGCCATCATATACAGCATTTTTAAGCAACAAACAAAATACTAACATACCAGTAAAGTGGTTCGTTTTTTCATGGTTTATTTTTTTCCAAAAGCATCCTCTCCCCATGTGTCTAATTCATTGACGTAAGGAGCTTGGAACAAAGTTGGCTTTTCTTCGTTTTCTTTTTTCTCTAGGCATATTTATGCTCAACAAATATCAGCGAGCTCAGCAGTGAGGTCATGAGAAGGCTATCAATGAACAGAAAGCCGACCGTGTTGGCTAACAATTTATTAAATACTCCTGTTATTGTCGTCAACGACGTAGGCTACGCTGGCTACTGCCTTTTCAGCGCCTTCTGCTTATGATGATTTGGTCTTTTGAATTCCTTTGGCCTTGCCATGCAGCCTACATCAACGTGTCTCTTGCTGTTCCCTTCATGTGTTCTATCAATATGTTGTATGCCCTCATGGACAGTAGCTCCGTGATGTCTGCATTTTTCCAGGTCGGAGATTTTCTGGACAGCACTATGCCACTCCATCATAACACTGGCATTTTAAGTCAGATTTAACCACATGTGCGCACGAAAGAAACATCACCTTTTAACCGCATGTTCTACGCTTCGTTCAGACACAGCACATTTACATAATGTCCGGAGGAAATACTAGGGGGGGAGTAGTAGAACAACCGGCTAAATTCGGACTTCCATATGACCGGTTATGTTGTTCAGATATACGGCCCCACAGTTTAACATCCGCAGAACCTCCGGTCTTACACGTATGTCTGAAAGCGCACTTTGTGTTAGTGTTACAGTTTACTTTGAGAAGGTCACTAGGTCCCCCTGGTTGAGAAACATCCCAAAATAATAATTTTCTCACCCCCACACTTGAAATGGACATGGTGTCATTGGGGTTAATGTTTTTTTTTTAAGCCAATCTCAGGCCATGTCCCTGCGTCAAAAGTAAATTCACCGAATGCTAAATTCTTTGTCCAGGTGTGCCCCATATAAAGGTTAAACTGAGTTGTGCATGTTTGGAGAAGAGTGATCCATGATCAGCATCCATGATGACCAAGTGATCCATTTTGGGATGGGGTGAAAATTTCAACCACCAAAGCACCATATCCAAAGTGCAGAAAAGCTATGGGAGTGTATTAATTTTAGGTGTTTTTTTCCGACAGGGGGACTGGTGACCTTCTCAAAGTAAATGGTAACACTAAAACAAGGGGCTACATTAAGATTTTTGGAGGAAAACCTGCCCCAATAGGCGGCATTAGACCATTCAACTTTGAGTGTGTGTGAGGGGGGGGGTAAAGAAGTAGGAACATGTGGTTTACCGTGTTGAAACAACCAAGTTCTCACCCTAATCCATTAGCAAGCTGATGAGCTGTGCATGTATGTGTGTGTGTGTGTGTGTGTGTGTGTGTGTGTGTGAATGGCCTGATGAGAGAACAGTTTGCCTGAACCCTCTTTAATAATTTCTTATCTAGAAGCACACACACACACACACACAACACACACAACACACACACACACACAACACACACACACACACCAGTTCTCTTCTCTCCATTCCTCTCTCTCTCATTCTTTTATTTAATCTCTCTCCACCCACATACTGTCTTTACCCCCCCTTCCCTGCTGTGTGTGTGTGTGTGTGTGTGTGTGTGTGTGTGCGGGTTTGTGTCTGTGTGTGCGTGCATGCGTGTGTGTGTGTGTGTCTGTCCTGCCTCCAGCCCAGTGTCTCACACACACATATGACATTGTTTTAGTCTGGGCCTGAAACAACATCAGTCTCTCTCTCCCTCCCACTTTCTGTATACATGTGTGCACTTAAATGTATGTGTGTGTGTGTGTGCGTGTGTGTGTGAGAGAGTATGTGTATCAGGCCACATGTGAGTCTGTGGTCATGATACAATTCTGTCTGTAAATATGTGCTCTCACACACACACACACACAGTGTAGAGCTATGCACCGCTGTACTTACTGACACTGGATAAATAAGCTATAGGTCCAGCCAGATGCCTGTGTGTGTGTGTGTGAGTGTGTGTGAGAGAGAGAGCAAGGGAGAGAGGGAGTGTGTGTGTGTGTGAGTGTGTGTGAGAGAGAGAGCAAGGGAGAGAGGGAGTGTGTGTGTGTGTGAGTGTGTGTGCGAGAGAGACCAAGGGAAAGAGGGTGTGTGTGTGTGTGTGTGTAAGGGAGAGAGGGAGTGTGTGTGTGTGTGTGTGTGTGTGTGTGAGAGAGAGAGCAAGGGAGAGAGGAAGTGTGTGTGTGTGTGTGTGTGTGTGAGAGAGCAAGGGAGAGAGGGAGTGTGTGTGTGTGTGTAAGGGAGAGAGGGAGTGTGTGTGTGTGTGTGTGTGTGTGTGTGTGTGTGTGTAAGGGAGAGAGGGAGTGTGTGTGTGTGTGTGTGTAAGGGAGTCTGTATGTTGTCATGTGTCAACTATTCTTTAAGATTTAACTCCTCAATGTTGCTTTCCTTTATGTTTATGTCTCTCTCTCCCTCTCCCCCCCCTCTCTCTCTCTCTCCCTCCACCCCCCCCTCTCTCTCTCTCCCTCCACCCCCCCCCTCTCTCTCGCTCTCAATTCAATTCAATTCAATTCAAGGTAGCTTTATTGGCATGACAAATATTTCTTTGCATTGACATTTATACATATAAACTTGTGTGTGTGTGTGTTTGTGTGTGTCTCATGTGTTTGAGTATAGTGTTTTCTTTGTGTGGTGCTGGAAATGGTAGGTATGTGTATAGTGTGTATAGTGTCTAATCACTGTCCCTCGCTCTATGGCATTCAGTGACATATTTAGCAGCAAGAGCTGCTGTCTGTCCTTGCTGTCCAAGTAAGACAGGCAGTACTTCCTGTTCTCCCAGGTTTCGGAACTCCGGGATAAGGTTGGTAAATTTATCGAAGTAGGTATCTCTAATAAGTTCATATCTCTTACATTGAAGAAGAAAGTGCACCTCTGTCTCAACCTCACCTGTCGTACAGTGACCACAGACTCTTTGCTCTCTTGGCAACCATGACTTTTTAGTCTGCCTTTTTCTATGGCTAGGCTGTGGTCACTGAGTCTGTATTTGGTCAGGATCTGTCTATGGTTTATATCTCTGACAGTAGAGAGATATTCTTCTAATTCATATTTAGATTTTATGGACCGAAACATTCTAGTTTGTTTTGTTTCATTATGCCAATGTTCCAAATATTTTTCTTTAGATTTCTGGATAATCTGGTTGAGATTTAGTCTAAAAGCAGAGCTTGGCTGAGAGAGTGTATTAGTATTTGTTAGAGGGGGATTACTTAGTCTCAGTACAAGCTGACTCAGAGGACTCTTGTCGGGGTTCAGATCTTGAGTTTTTGCTGCGATGAAATGCAGTGCGTCTCTGGGACTTGTTTGGAGATCCAGAATTTAAGTGCTCTCTTTTGTATGTTGATGGGAATCTGCCTAATTCTGCCTACATGCATTGGTTTGTATGTTGATGGGAATCTGCCTACATGCATTGGTTTGTATGTTGATGGGAATCTGCCTACATGCATTGGTTTGTATGTTGATGGGAATCTGCCTAATTCTGCCTGCATGCATTGGTTTGTGTGTTGATGGGAATCTGCCTAATTCTGCCTGCATGCATTGGTTTGTGTGTTGATGGGAATCTGCCTAATTCTGCGCTGCATGCATTGGTTTGTGTGTTGATGGGAATCTGCCTAATTCTGCGCTGCATGCATTGGTTTGTGTGTTGATGGGAATCTGCCTAATTCTGCGCTGCATGCATTGGTTTGTGTGTTGATGGGAATCTGCCTAATTCTGCGCTGCATGCATTGGTTTGTGTGTTGATGGGAATCTGCCTACATGCATTGGTTTGTATGTTGATGGGAATCTGCCTACATGCATTGGTTTGTATGTTGATGGGAATCTGCCTAATTCTGCCTGCATGCATTGGTTTGTGTGTTGATGGGAATCTGCCTAATTCTGCCTGCATGCATTGGTTTGTGTGTTGATGGGAATCTGCCTAATTCTGCGCTGCATGCATTGGTTTGTGTGTTGATGGGAATCTGCCTAACTCTGCGCTGCATGCATTGGTTTGTGTGTTGATGGGAATCTGCCTAATTCTGCGCTGCATGCATTGGTTTGTGTGTTGATGGGAATCTGCCTACATGCATTGGTTTGTATGTTGATGGGAATCTGCCTACATGCATTGGTTTGTATGTTGATGGGAATCTGCCTACATGCATTGGTTTGTATGTTGATGGGAATCTGCCTAATTCTGCCTGCATGCATTGGTTTGTGTGTTGATGGGAATCTGCCTAATTCTGCGCTGCATGCATTGGTTTGTGTGTTGATGGGAATCTGCCTAACTCTGCGCTGCATGCATTGGTTTGTGTGTTGATGGGAATCTGCCTAACTCTGCGCTGCATGCATTGGTTTGTGTGTTGATGGGAATCTGCCTAATTCTGCGCTGCATGCATTGGTTTGTGTGTTGATGGGAATCTGCCTACATGCATTGGTTTGTGTGTTGATGGGAATCTGCCTAATTCTGCACTGCATGCATTGGTTTGTGTGTTGATGGGAATCTGCCTAATTCTGCCTGCATGCATTGGTTTGTGTGTTGATGGGAATCTGCCTAACTCTGCGCTGCATGCATTGGTTTGTGTGTTGATGGGAATCTGCCTAATTCTGCGCTGCATGCATTGGTTTGTGTGTTGATGGGAATCTGCCTAATTCTGCGCTGCATGCATTGGTTTGTGTGTTGATGGGAATCTGCCTAATTCTGCGCTGCATGCATTGGTTTGTGCGTTGATGGGAATCTGCCTACATGCATTGGTTTGTATGTTGATGGGAATCTGCCTACATGCATTGGTTTGTATGTTGATGGGAATCTGCCTAATTCTGCCTGCATGCATTGGTTTGTGTGTTGATGGGAATCTGCCTAATTCTGCCTGCATGCATTGGTTTGTGTGTTGATGGGAATCTGCCTAATTCTGCGCTGCATGCATTGGTTTGTGTGTTGATGGGAATCTGCCTAATTCTGCGCTGCATGCATTGGTTTGTGTGTTGATGGGAATCTGCCTACATGCATTGGTTTGTATGTTGATGGGAATCTGCCTACATGCATTGGTTTGTATGTTGATGGGAATCTGCCTACATGCATTGGTTTGTATGTTGATGGGAATCTGCCTAATTCTGCCTGCATGCATTGGTTTGTGTGTTGATGGGAATCTGCCTAATTCTGCGCTGCATGCATTGGTTTGTGTGTTGATGGGAATCTGCCTAACTCTGCGCTGCATGCATTGGTTTGTGTGTTGATGGGAATCTGCCTAACTCTGCGCTGCATGCATTGGTTTGTGTGTTGATGGGAATCTGCCTAATTCTGCGCTGCATGCATTGGTTTGTGTGTTGATGGGAATCTGCCTACATGCATTGGTTTGTGTGTTGATGGGAATCTGCCTAATTCTGCACTGCATGCATTGGTTTGTGTGTTGATGGGAATCTGCCTAATTCTGCCTGCATGCATTGGTTTGTGTGTTGATGGGAATCTGCCTAACTCTGCGCTGCATGCATTGGTTTGTGTGTTGATGGGAATCTGCCTAATTCTGCGCTGCATGCATTGGTTTGTGTGTTGATGGGAATCTGCCTAATTCTGCGCTGCATGCATTGGTTTGTGTGTTGATGGGAATCTGCCTAATTCTGCGCTGCATGCATTGGTTTGTGCGTTGATGGGAATCTGCCTACATGCATTGGTTTGTATGTTGATGGGAATCTGCCTACATGCATTGGTTTGTATGTTGATGGGAATCTGCCTAATTCTGCCTGCATGCATTGGTTTGTGTGTTGATGGGAATCTGCCTAATTCTGCCTGCATGCATTGGTTTGTGTGTTGATGGGAATCTGCCTAACTCTGCGCTGCATGCATTGGTTTGTGTGTTGATGGGAATCTGCCTAACTCTGCGCTGCATGCATTGGTTTGTGTGTTGATGGGAATCTGCCTAATTCTGCGCTGCATGCATTGGTTTGTGTGTTGATGGGAATCTGCCTACATGCATTGGTTTGTGTGTTGATGGGAATCTGCCTAATTCTGCGCTGCATGCATTGGTTTGTGTGTTGATGGGAATCTGCCTACATGCATTGGTTTGTATGTTGATGGGAATCTGCCTAATTCTGCCTGCATGCATTGGTTTGTGTGTTGATGGGAATCTGCCTAATTCTGCGCTGCATGCATTGGTTTGTGTGTTGATGGGAATCTGCCTAACTCTGCGCTGCATGCATTGGTTTGTGTGTTGATGGGAATCTGCCTAACTCTGCGCTGCATGCATTGGTTTGTGTGTTGATGGGAATCTGCCTAATTCTGCGCTGCATGCATTGGTTTGTGTGTTGATGGGAATCTGCCTACATGCATTGGTTTGTGTGTTGATGGGAATCTGCCTAATTCTGCGCTGCATGCATTGGTTTGTGTGTTGATGGGAATCTGCCTAATTCTGCCTGCATGCATTGGTTTGTGTGTTGATGGGAATCTGCCTAACTCTGCGCTGCATGCATTGGTTTGTGTGTTGATGGGAATCTGCCTAATTCTGCGCTGCATGCATTGGTTTGTGTGTTGATGGGAATCTGCCTAATTCTGCGCTGCATGCATTGGTTTGTGTGTTGATGGGAATCTGCCTAATTCTGCGCTGCATGCATTGGTTTGTGTGTTGATGGGAATCTGCCTAATTCTGCGCTGCATGCATTGGTTTGTGTTTTCTTTTGGATTTTTCAAATGGATTTTTCTCTCTTCATCTGCCTTTCCTTCATCTCTCTCTCTCTCTCTCTCTCTTTCTCTTTATCACTCTCTCTGCCTTTCCTCCAAGGCTTTATTTGTGTTTAGGTCTCTCTCCTTTTACTTCATCTCTCTCTCTCTCTTTCTCTTTATCACTCTCTCTGCCTTTCTCTACATCACTCTCTTTTTTCTCTGTTGGTTTTACTGTCTGCCTTTTACATTCTCTCTCTCTCTCTAACTTACATCCTCTCCCTCTCTCTTTTACATTCTCTCTCTCTCCCTTTTACATTCTCTCTCTCTCTTTTACATTCTCTCTCTCTCCCTTTTACATTCTCTCTCTCTCTCTTTTACATTCTCTCTCTCTATCTATCTTACATCCTCTCTCTCTCCCTTTTACATTCTCTCTCTCTTTTTTACATCAACGTGTTTCAATGATACTGAAGCCATTAATCTTACATGATGTGCACTTAGACATAAAGCCACAACACGTTAAAGAAACATTTTCAACAACTCCTCTTTCTCCCTCTCTTTCTCTCCTCCTCTCTCCCCTTTCTCTCTCTCTCTCCTCCTCTTTCTACCCCTCTCTCTCTCTCCTCCCCCTCTCTCTCTGTCTCTCTCCTGTTCTCTCCCCTTTCTCTCTCTCTCCTCCTCTTTCTCCCTCTCTCTCTCTCCTCCCCCTCTCACTTAATAAAGCCACAACACATTTAACTTCTCTTTCTCCCTAGAGGGGTATGGAATGACATTTGTTTCATTATTGAGCAAACAAATAAATATAACTGTACACAAAAAAATATGACTTTGAAAAAACAAACATCTTGCTTTTTGGATTGAAATACTTTGATAAATTACTAATTTCTACCACTTTCTAAAGCAGAGGTCTCAAACTCAAATGAGCTGGGGGCCAATTCTGCCAACGTCATCTGATTGGAGGGCCGGCTATTTCTGAAAATGCAATGTTCTTTTTTTCAAATACCACACAAAACTGCAAACAGAAAGTGCAAGTGTTTTTATCTAGTTTTAGACACCTGTGCTAGCAACCTTAGCTTATAAATAAAATAATGATAAAATAAATGTTAATACAAATTATAAAACAAATGAAAAGCATAAAACCAGGTATGTGTGTGTTTCACACCAAATAAACATATTTTCCTCTCATAACTTTTTTAAACCTGGCAAACTATAGGCGTCAGGGTTAAGAAAGCAACACCATTGGATTTTTATATCAAATTTTCAAAAGGCCATGGCTTGAAAGTGGTCAGAGATAAAGTCCTACTGTAAATGTAAAAATCTTTGAGTAAAACAAAAGTTTATGAAGGGGGTAAATTTACCCATCTAATTTGCCACTGGATGGCAAGCACCTCAAATTATGCACCTTTCAGTAAATACTGGATGAACATATTTGAGCAGGTTTACTTTCCTTTTTTCATATTACCCACATAACAAATTAACAGGAAAACATCTAAGATGTATACCAACACCTAAGATGTATATGGTTTCTAAACCACAAGGCCTACAATAAAGTATTCTGGTCAAATCAGTTCCTATCGCGGGTAATCTGAGTACCCAGAAGTTCGCATCATATTGCAGGTGACTTTGTAGTTTAGAGCCCTATTTCTACTAGCCTTGCTGTCTGTACCACGTCCATTACGGACACTATCATTACGATTACCACTGCAACCTCCAAGCTATGTTGGGCAGAGGGTCGAAATAAGCATGGTATGCTAGTGGACACTGTCGTATAGGCTACACGCAGACGCACCTCCATTCAATAGACGATTGATTATAATCTCCAAAAGGATATTCTCCTTCATATTTAAAATAGGTGAATAACATAGCCTACCTAAGACTTCATCACACGTAAACGTTTTTCAACATTTGGTGTAGGCCTATTTCTGCTTAATTTCTGCTTCAATTTCTGCAACACTATGGCCTGCATCGCTTCCGCGTCATTACAAATGCACGTCTTTGTGTTTCTCGCTAATACAAGTATTTCCTGAAAACTTTGCGCAGCGATTTTGGGTTTGAATGAAGCGTTTCAAAATGTTCTGCCTTCTAGTTCAGCAGATGCGCGATGGGCGGGACTTCACGTGCGGATCCAGTAGTCCAAACTTCAGTTCAGGTCATGGCTCCACAATGCATTGGAAACTGAGATTTTTGTACGGTTTTCTTCTATGATTGTATAGTGGTGTGAGTTGAAAAGGATGGCCAAACGACATGTGTGGGATTAGCGCAACACACAGAATAATGGATTTCAATCTTGATTATGCTTTCTGTCAATTGTCTCCTCCCAGCTCTCCCCTATTTTAGGCAAAGGGTTACGCTTAGCAAACCATAATGAAACAGTATTCCACCACATCTGTGGAGTAAGCCACACAGTCAACTCAATGTAAGTAAGATAAACAAGGATATTTATTGTTCTCAGCATTGCCAGCATTGTGTATAATATGATTGTCACTTGGAGAAGACTTGTAGATAATGAACATTAGCATAGCATAGCTTATAAAAAGGAGATATCAATTATCAACAATTACATCCAGCTGGAACCTGCGGCTCTCTCTCCCTCTTGTGAGTGCAGACGCGTTCCCAATTAAATGGATCGCATAATGTTCACGTTAGATCTGCTGCAAAGGAGATAACTAAGAGTTAACTTAGTTTAACATGATGTTATCTCTATTTAACATGATGTTTTGACATTGACATTGTAAACTTTCTCTAAGGAGAGTGAAAAGCAGTAAAGCTAACCAACGTCATCTCTATCGCAGGAAAAAAATAGCGAGCAGCCTGATAACCAAATAAAAATGCTTGGCGGGCTGGATGAAAGTGCTTGGGGGGCCGGATCCGGCCCGCGGGCCGCAGTTTGCCCACCCCTGGTATAATGTATAAAAGCAAAGTGTCTTGCAAAGTGTGTCTGTTTTGAACAAAAACAAAACGCGACGAAGACGGCGGGAGCTCCCAGCACAGGGCTACACGACCAGCGACTGCCCTCTCCAAGCTCTCCCCATCAGAGCCACTAATGAGCGATAGGCCAAGAGAGCGTCCATGAGAAACCCGGCCTTCTTATATAGTCCAGCCCATTAGCTACTGGGACACCCGGCCTTCTTATAGTCCAGTCCATTAACTACTAGGCGCCACCCCTGCACTCAGCACCCTGCAGGAGACAGACAGGCAACACATAGAATAAAGGGGCGGAGCCCCAAGAACAGTCAACAGGGTCGTAACACCCAACAAACCTAGATATGAATTTGTATACATGTGTCTCCATTTCATACTGGAGTCTTTCAATGGATTCTAAATTAAATCAGGTCCATGTCTCTCTAAACGAGCATCTTGGGTTGTAACCTTTACAGCCAGGCTCACATCAGTTCTAGTCTGAGGTTGTCGGACTTACAGTAGCAACAGTAGATAACTAAGGAGGCGGAACTAGCGCAAAAGTTTTTTGAAAACGCAAAACAGTGTTTTAAACGCAAAACGTTTTTTGATGTGCAAAACTTTCCGAGTCACAAAACATTTCTGTTTGGTAGGAATTACAAAGTGTTTTAATCCAAAAGCAAAATTGTTGTTTTCAAAGTCATATTTTTTGCTTACAGAAACAAATGCCATTCCATAGAGGGGAGCCTTTTTTATTTTAAAACTCTTTCTCTTTCTCTTTTTTTTTTATTCATTTTTGTTACACAAAAAATGTGTGTGTGTGTGTGTGTCTGTGTGTGTGTCTTTGCAGAGTGAAGAAGAAAGTTTGTCTGGCAGTGACCTTTTGGCAGCCAGATTTCTCTGTCTACCTGTTTCCACGGCAACATTGCGGCCACTGAGCCTGTACTTGGTCCAGAGCGGCTCCATGTGCTATGTTTCTGACAGAGAGGACAGTTTTGAATCAGTTCTGAAGGCGGTCTGTACTCATTTTTCATTGTGTTTAGTCCTGTCTCTCTCTTTCTCCACCTCTTTCTATCTCTCTCTCTGTCTCTCTCTTTCTATATTCTGCTATATGCTCAGTCACACATGTCATTTCCTGTAAGACACACACACAGATGTGTGTGCTATGAACCAGTGTGTCACAGAGCAGGATGTAGAAATGCACTGTGTTAGACATACTATCTGTTAATGTCAGGTGTGTATGTGTGTGTGTGTGTGTGTGAGAGTGTGTGTGTGTGTGTGTCTGTGTGTGTGTGTGTGTGTGTGTGAGAGTGTGTGTGTGTGTGTGTCTGTGTGTGTGTGTGTGTGTGTGTTTGTGAGTGTGTGTGTGTGTGTGTGTCTGTGTGTGTGTGTGTTTGTGAGTGTGTGTGTGTGTGTGTGTGTGTGTGTGAGAGAGAGAGTGTTTGTATGCTTGTCGGAGTGATTGATTAGTTTCTCTCAGCTGATCGATGGATAAGTTCCCTCCTGCTGTGAATCATTAGGAGGAAATCTGGGGAAAGTTGACCTCACACCGGCACTCATGTACACATTCACCCACACACCCACACACACGCACTCACACACACACTCACACATTTACACACACACACACACATACACACACACACATACACTTAAACACTTAACTACATATTGTGTACAAGAGAATTGCTTACACACACACATACACATACACTTAGGGGTTAAAGTAGGGGGGAACGGAGTGGAGCCTCAGATGAATTAATAAATATATTCTTTCATACCAACGATATAGCGTGATGATTTTGTTAATCCAAATCACGCCTTCAATAACACCCGTTATCCACCCTGTTGTCCCCTAACGATGTAGGTTCTCTCCCTCTCTCTCTCCTCCTCTCTCCCCTCTCTCTCTCCTCCCCCTCTCTCCCTCCTCTCTCCCTCCTCCTCTCCCTCCCCCTCTCTCTCCCCCCCCTCTCTCTCTCTCCTCCCTCCTCTCTCTCTCTCCTCCTGCTTTGGAGTATAATTGCACAGGTGACAAGAGTAACAGGAAAAGCAGAATTAACCTTGTCATCCCCCAAGTCCTCCTCTCCTCCTCCTCTTCTCTCTGATGTCACAATTAGAGCCAAGGACCAACTCCCTCAGGCAGACAGGACAGGAAGGAAAGTGTGTGTGTGTGTGTGTGTGTGTGTGTGTGAGGCCATGTGTGAGTGTGTGTGTGTGTGCGAGAGAAAGAGAGCAGAATTGCTAAGCTGTAATTGTTTTAAGAACTGAAACTGTATCCTGCTCACGTTCAATCCATTCTATCTGTCTCTCTTACTTTGCTTTGTGAGTCACCAGGCCCACTTAAAGCACACACACACACACAAACAGCACACATGCATGCACGCACGCACGCAAGCAAACACGCTCGTACACATTATACTATATGACACATCCTTTCAGAGCAAAGCAGTGTTCCATCATTGTAAACGGGACAACTTGGTATTTCTGTCTGGAATTTGCCCTGACAGTTCTATGAAATCAGTGTGAGAGAGAGAGAGAGAGAGAGAGAGAGAGAGAGAGAGAGAGAGAGAGAGAGAGAGAGAGAGAAGGGCTTCAGTCTTACAATGGCCCAGCCTTTAGTGAGTTAGACCACCTAATCTCTCTTCTACACACACACACACACACACACACCGGAACATACACGCACACACACACACACAGGAACATACATACACACACACACACACACACACACACACACACAGGAACATACATACACACACACACACACACACACACACACAGGAACATACACACACACACACACACACACAGGAACATATATACACACACACACACACACACACACACACACACAGGAACATACACACACACACACACACAGGAACACAAACGGTAACACGGTCTATGAAGCATAAATACATTTCAATGTGTATAAGCTATTTATAAAGCCTCATAATGAATGTAATTATGACTATTTATACTTCCTTATGACTGCCTTCGTAAAGCATTATGAGGTTAACCCTTAGAATCCTAAGCTGTTTTTAGGGCATTTTCACTACCTTTATTCATAAGGATTTATTCTGGTCATTGTACGTGCCACACACACATATTATATATTGTTTTTTTCCGCAGAGTCTAGGCTATCCAGATCTGCCATCAGTTCATGTATTTGTACTGGCATTGATTTTATTTTGATTTTTAAAGAATTAAAATACAAAAAGCGTATTATAAAAATTCTTATATTTTGTCATGTATCTCACCACAGCAAGCTCATAGCTCTACATGCATTTCATTTGTGTGTAGGGCAGACTGTCCTGAATCTGGCTATTGCCATGTTGGAGGGATACTCTGGGGCTGAGTAATTTACATAAATATGTGGTGTGTGATTTACGGAAATAAATGCCATTTTTTATTTAGTGATGAAAAATGACCTTTCTGCGCTCCATATCTGTGACACAAACTGATGTGACCTGACTTGACCCGAGTTTGCGTGTTAGCCTGCGTGTGTATGCACTCATAATGATTCTCAACTTTATACTGCATTGCCATAAACAAAGTAAAGGCAAAAAAGGTGTTTCTTTGTTGAACAAATTGGAATGCAATGTGAGCCTTGAATTGGATGCCATGCAGGAATTTGCTAGGATCTCAAAACCGGATTATGAACATGCTTTGCTATAGAGAAACACACGATAGCGTTGGATTATAAACATGCTTTGCCACAAAAACAGACAAAAACGTGGGGTAAGTCCAGCTATATGAAGTTATTATTTTGCTGATACTTCGTCTGTTTTATAACCCAGAAGGATGTACTTGGTATCAAATGATGAGCTCTGTGTCTCCTCTTTCATCTGACATGCGTGGCATATCTATCCGATCTATCCGCGAGTAATTCAAACGAGAGTAATGGGAGTGCAGGGTTGGTTTGTGTACATGACATTATTATTTTGCAGTCACTTCGTCTGTCTTTATAAGCCAGAAGGATCGATATACATGATACCAATGAATAGCCCTGTGTCTCCTCTTTCATCTGATATGCTTGCCATATCTATGTGATCACGGGTTCGCGAGTAATTCAAACGAGAGTGATGGGTGCGCAGGTGAACGCAGAGAAGTATAGGCTGTAAATATGATGCAATTTGATTTAATTTCATGATTTTTTTTTCATTTTCATACTTGATCGCACAGACAAGTGCGTGGTCTCGTTGCCCCATTTCTGCTCTGCCACGCAATAAAGGTTTCATCTCGCTGTGATGAACGGTTCCGGAGCAATGTAACGGAGAAGAAAGGGTGTGTTTTTTGACGCACTTTGCGTCAATCGGGTTCTAAGGGTATTTACAGCTTGTACTATTGCAATACTTCCTTATGACTGCGCAATACTTCCTTATGACTGCGCAATACTTCCTTATGACTGCGTAATACTTCCTTATGACTGCGCAATACTTCCTTATGACTGCGTAATACTTCCTTATGACTGCGCAATACTTCCTTATGACTGCGCAATACTTCCTTATGACTGCGTAATACTTCCTTATGACTGCGCAATACTTCCTTATGACTGCGCAATACTTCCTTATGACTGCGCAATACTTCCTTATGACTGCGTAATACTTCCTTATGACTGCGTAATACTTCCTTATGACTGCGCAATACTTCCTTATGACTGCGCAATACTTCCTTATGACTGCGTAATACTTCCTTATGACTGCGTAATACTTCCTTATGACTGTGTTCGTAAAGCATTATGAGGTTAACATACATGTAAGTATACTATAAAGCACTATAAAGCGTTGACCTTTGACCTCCTGATAATGATCTTCTTTGTAATACAGCTGAGTAGGTTGTAGCCCTTTCTAAATATGAGAGTGCATTTATGAACACACACACACACACACACACCACTGAGTGGGTTATAACCCTCTCTAAATATGAGAGTGCATTTATGAACACACACAGAAAGGCACACACACACACACACACGCAGACACACACACTCACACACACACACACACAAAGGCACACACACACACACACACACACCACTGAGTGGGTTGTAACCCATTCTAAATGTGTTTATAATGCTTTATGAACACACACACACACACACACACACGCAGACACTGAGTGGGTTGTAACCCTTCTAAATATGAGAGTGCATTTATGAACACACACACAAAGGCACACACACACACACACACACCACTGAGTGGGTTGTAACCCATTCTAAATGTGTTTATAATGCTTTATAAACACACACACACACACACACACACACAACACACACACTACTGAGTGGGTTGTAACCCATACTAAATATGAGAGTGCATTTATGAACACACACACAAAGGCACACACACACACACACAACACACACACTACTGAGTGGGTTGTAACCCATTCTAAATATGAGAGTGCATTTCCCCATTTCTCCAGCATGTCCACACCTTAACAAGCTCTAGAGGAGAGCTTATGTCTAAGACACTTGCACTCACACACACACACACGCACGAACACACACACTCACCCACACATACGCACACACACATACTCACTCTCTCTATCTCTCTCACACACACACACACTCACCCACCCATACTCACACACACACACTCACCCACACACACACACACTCACCCACACACACACACTCACACACACATGCACAGCCTCTCTTCTGAAGCTTGCCTCCCTGTTGTGAAGATGATGTTCATTCGTTTGTGGCTCCAGATCCTCAAATATACACTTCTCTTCACTGTTCTGTTCATCTCTCTCTCTCTCTGTTCTGTTCATCTCTCTCTCTCTCTCTTCACTGTTCTGTTCATCTCTCTCTCTCTCTTCACTGTTCTGTTCATCCCTCTCTCTCTCTCTTCACTGTTCTGTTCATCCCTCTCTCTCTCTCTCTCTTCACTGTTCTGTTCATCCCTCCCTCTCTCTCTCTTCACTGTTCTGTTCATCTCTCTCTCTTCACTGTTCTGTTCATCTCTCTCTCTCTCTCTCTTCACTGTTCTGTTCATCTCTCTCCCTCTCTCTCTCTTCACTGTTCTGTTCATCCCTCTCTCTCTCTCTTCACTGTTCTGTTCATCTCTCTCTCTCTCTCTCTTCACTGTTCTGTTCATCCCTCTCTCTCTCTCTCTCTTCACTGTTCTGTTCATCCCTCTCTCTCTCTCTTCCGTTTTCCCTTTCCACTCACTCCCACCTTTGCTTGCTCTCTGGTAGGGAAAGTGAATGAGCACACACACACACACACACACACACACACACACACACACAAACAGTGTGTGAATAGTGCTGAAACATCATTTTGGATCTTCATCTCTCTTGTAAGTTTGGAAATAAGTGTTTCTCTCCATCTCTCTCCCTCCCCCTCTCTCTCTCTCCCTCCCTCTCTCTCTCCCTCCCCCTCTCTCTCCCTCCCTCTCTCTCTCTCCCCCCTCTCTCTCTCTCTCCCCATCTCTCTCTCTCCCCCTCTCTCTCTCTCCCTCCCTCTCTCTCTCTCCCCCTCTCTCTCCCTCTTGGTTTTCTCTGTCTGTTTTTCTCTCCCCCCCCTCTCTCTCTCTCCCTCCCTCTGTTTTTCTCTCTCCCCCTCTCTCCTCTCTCTGTAGCTGCTGGGGCTGTTTGCTGCTCACCTTTAATCAGTAGCTTCTGCCTATCAACCGTGTGTGTCTGTGTGTGTGTGCGTGTGTTTGTTTGTTTGTGTCTGTGTGTGTGTTTGTGTGTGTAGCAGTTTGTGTGTATGTCCTCTGGCGTATGTCCGAAGATAAGCTATGAGCAAACAAGTGTGTGTCTGTGTGTGTGTGTGTGTGTGCATGTGTGTGTGTGTGTGTTTCTTTCCTGCTATGCCTGTTTGGAAATGAGCTAGGGGCAAACTCCCACCTGCTGTTTAAAAAGTGTTGCATTTCAACCCCTTTCACCTTCTGCCACACGTCTTTAAAGGTTTGCATCTCAAGACCAGTGTGTGTGTGTGTGTGTGTGAGAGAGAATGGTCAGCAGTTAGGGCCTTAAGAGTGGCCACTCGATTGGGACAGCTCTGTGGTCTGTGACAGAGGGCCTCTCCAGCCATCTTAGGGGTAGATATGTACTGGTTCTTGCCTGCTACCCTTGCAGACACAAACACATTCATAAATACATTTACACACACACACACACACACAAACACAAACTCGTGTACACAGATAAACTGCTTATACCTAACATTAACCAAATGTATGTTTTTGCTCTTTTTAATAGTGTATTTAATCCAAACACACACACACACACACACAAGTTCATGACTCCTGGGGCGGTGCGGTGTCGACCATATAGATGCAGTCATTAATTAATCCAGCAGAGTAATTAACTGCTCGCTTGAGCAAATGTATCAGACTCACATTACCTGAACCCACAGGTAGGCAAACAAGCACACACACACACTACAAACACACACACACAGACTTTTTTGCCTGATTCACTGGGTTGATTAGAGTTCAGTTAGCAGTGCTTAGGTCATGCCTGGTGGGAAAGCACACACACACACACACACACACACAGTGCTCAGGTTATTCCTGGTGGGAAAGTGTTCCCATTTAAGATCTACTTGTGTGTCACAGCTAACAAACTCTTAAAACCTGAGTAGGCTGTGTGGTAAGACACACTAAACAGGACACACACACTAAACAGCACACACACTAAACACACACCCTAAACAGGACACACACTAAACACACACTCTAAACAGGACACACACACTAAAGCGGACACACACACTAAACAGGACACACTGAACAGGACACACTCTAAACAGGACACACTCTAAACAGGACACACACTAAACACACACTCTAAACAGGACACACACACTAAACACACACACTACACACACACTAAACAGGACACACACTCTAAACAGGACACACACTCTAAACAGGACACACACTAAACAGGACACACACACACTAAACAGGACACACACTCTAAACAGGACACACACACTCTAAACAGGACACCCACTAAACACACACTCTAAACAGGACACACACACTAAACAGGACACACTCTAAACAGGACACACACACTACACAGGACACACACACTAAACAGGACACACACTCTAAACAGGACACACACACTAAACAGGACACACACACTAAACACACACTCTAAACAGGTCACAAACACTAAACAGGACACACTCTTAAAGCTGAGTAGGCTGTGTGGTAAAGACACACTAAACAGGACAAAGGAAGGGAGAAGTGAATTTATTCATTTAAATCTGTATAATCTGAACGTTTATCTAGGCTAGCTCTTTTGAAGTATGAACTTGAATAATACTGCCTACAGAGTAGACCTTCAATTGTTAGTGATCAAATGTGCCAGATAGGCATGTGTCTAAAGTCTGTACTCATGTGTCTAAAGTCTGTACTCATCTGTCTAAAGTTTGTACTCATGTGTCTAAAGTCTGTACACTTCACTGTCACTTACTGTCAATGTTCTTGTACATTTAATGCCATTTATGTGACTTTTGTTTTTTTATTCTGTTAACAACACATTGTTTTACACCTGTCAGTTCATGGTCATGTGATGGAACATATGCACCCAATTGTAAGAGCAGCTATAAAGTTTCCTCACCTGGCTAAACAGTAATGATTTACAGACTGAGTAGGCCTACCTTAAGATTGTAGTGTTACAATGTAATAGCCATCACAAAGAAAATAGGTATAAGCTTCCTGCATGACCCATTCCTAATGAATTGTCTCCGATACAATTAATACA